>NW_005871079.1:4231330-4237741 GCF_000147115.1 Myotis lucifugus
ACCCCCCTACACGGCACCCCCTTCCCCTGGCCTGGTTTCCCTCTTAAACGTCCCCCCTTCCTCCCCCCTCCGGCCAGCCTGGTCGGCCTCCAACTCCCCCCCCTCTGCCGGCCTGGTTACCCCAAAAGGCCCTCCCTTTCCAACCTGGCTGCCCCCAACCTCCCACCTGCCAGCCTAGTTGCCCTCAATGGCCCCCCCTACCAGCCTAATCGACACCAACTGCCCCCACTGCATGGCCTGGTCACCTCCAACTGCCCCCCTCCCACTGGCCTGGTCGCCTGTTATTGCCCACCCCCCTGCCAACCTGGTCGCCTCCAACTGTCCCCCTCTGCCGGCCTGGTCACCCCTAATAGCTCCTCCCTGCCAGCCTGGTCGCCCCAACTTTCCCCCCTGCTCGCCTGGTTGCCCACAACTGCCCCCCCTGCCAGGCTGGTCGCCCCATGCAGCCGCACACAGCCTGCTGTTCAGTCCTTTGGTCACCCCTCACTAACCCCCCCTGCCGGCCCGGTCGCCCCACGCAGCCTGCTTGTTCCGTCGTTTGGTCATCCCTCACTAATCCCTCTGCTGGCCTGATCCTGGGCAGCCATCTTGTGAGGGCATGAGGGTTAATTGCATATTACCTCTTTATTATATAGGATGGTTTCTTACCCATAGCTCTATACCTTACCTTTGAACTTTGTGGCCTAGAAGCAGAGGCTGACTATCTGTTCAACAAATAGGGGTCATAGTTATTTTCATGTTTTGCCAGGGCTGACCAGCAGATCCTGAGTGACGGATGAATAATTACTCTGACACATGTTTCTGTGAAAGAGAGGGCTAAGGGACTTCTTGGCTTGAGACACCAAACAGCCCTGTTCGCCAGCCTCCTTAGGCTTTTATTGTAACAACAGCTTGAACTAAAATTAACTATTAGATACTATCAGTAGCGTAAGCATCCTTGAGAAGACACATGTGTCTGCAGTGTCCTTTAAGCAAGGACGTCTAAAGACTAAATATAAAGTTTCCAGTAAAACACCCAGGGGCTCAGACTTGTTTGGAAAAGTTAAGACAGGGGCAGTTGCCTTCGACCAGCTCTCCTTAGAGTCCCCCGAACTTTTGGAGATTCCTCCTTCCAAACTTTCCAACTCAGTCCGTGCTTCCCCACAATATTCCAAGCCTATCTTACCGTTAAGCTATGGCACATGATTAACTTCTGGCTGAAGAAATGTGGGCAAAGTGATGTATACCATTTTAAGGCTTGAGCCACAGAACCCTTCCATGAAATTTTACTTTCTATTTCCCCAACTGCCAGCTGAATGTCAATGCTAATATGACTTTGGAAGCCATATGTTAAAGACAAAAGAACTTTCATAATTCTAGGTTCTTGAATGACTACATGGAGTCATTCCCTCTCCTGAAAATGGCAGTTTGACTATGAGTGAAAAAATAAATTCTGTGGTATTTGGCCATGGAGATCTGGGGGGATTTTCTGTTAATAGCAGCTAGTATTTTCCTAACACTGGCCTCTACTTGAAGTAAGTAGTGGTCCTGATACCATTATAATAACCTGGTTATTAATAATAGGAAAGGAGCAAAGGAGGGACTGGATAATATAGGCAAGCCTTTTATGCAGTTAACATTCTCCAAGTCTGTTCCCCACAGATCACTGGACAGTAGAGGCATGCCCAGTAAGGTCTGGGTGATGTGGGAAGATGCTTATCTGTCAGTCACACCTGGTAGCAAATCAGTGGCCAGAATAGATGTGGCCACTGCAAGAGTGGGAAAGCTGATATAGTTAACTCCTAAACAAAGTAAGTTCCCTCTCTTGCTCTCTTGGCCCACTTGTTCTCTTGTTGCTGTAGGCACACTCCCTTGCATTCGCCCACGTGGCTCATGGCCATGTGGGACCCACACAGTGGACTAATGGACTAATTAGCCTGATGCTATATTGGACTTGGCTTCACCATGGAATGAAAGCTCTGGATACTGGCTTTGCTTTTAGCTCTGCTAAAGCCCTAGCTGCACCTTTTGCAGGACTGGTTTAAGGAACATGGGACTTTACAAACCAAGGGATCTAACTTTACACAAATAAAAACTATTCATGCTCCTGGGTAAGTCTTAGAAAATCCTTTTTCTCAAGATATCGCAAAAACCCCACTCTCACTAGTGATGGAGAAATTCCACCCACTCAGTTCCCTGGCGGCAGTCCCACTTTTGATCACATGCTAATTATACAAGCACCTGACCACTTATAAGTCATGATTAAGTTCTTAATCAAACCACCATGGTTTCTGGGTGTGTGTATAGGGGTAAGAGTGTGGCAGGGAGGGTAGGTCATTTTGCTCTTACAGCTACATGTGTTCATGACAAATGTCTCTGATGAACACTGAATACATTCAAACCTGAACTAATTTTATTTATTTTTTATTTCAATTATTGGCATTACTCTTACATTCACTCAGACAAGCTTCCTGCTTTCATTTTCTCATTTAATTAGTCAAAGAGTCCTTTTGATCCTACATTTTAAACACTTCTCATATTTATCTCTTATTTTCTTCCTTTCTATTCCCACTGTGGGAGATCAGACCTCTATTATTTCTTATCTGGATTATTGCCCTGGCCTCATAACTCCTCAGTCTCCAAATGATACTACATCTTGCTGCCAGATTAATCTTTTTAAGGCTCTGTTCTGATTGTATCACTCCTCTATCCAAAAACCTTCAGTAATTCTTCATTGTCGGCCAAAAGTGTTCAGATTCCTCTGCAAGGCATTCGAGGCACTTCACGACCTGATTCCAAGCCAAACCTTATACCTCCCACTGCTCTCCTTTACATAGTTGTACACCAGCCGAACTGGACCTCTTACTGTTTCTTAAATGTACACTAGTTCCTGCCTCCTTACCTTTTGCTCTTTTTAAACTATTTCCTTCAGCTTATAATTTCCTCTATGTCTATTGTTGCCTGTCAAAACTTTGCCCTTCAAGGCTCAGATGAAATACCTCCATGAAATCTTTTCTGATCTCCTCAGTGAAAAGGAATGCCAGTAACACTGCACATACCTCCCTTCTGGCACTTGTGACATTTTACTTTGAAGTGTAGAGGCAATGAATTGTAGCGGATTTGGTGTCAGATAACTTTGGTTTGAGTCTGGGTTCCGGTTTTTATTACTTTTGTGTGATCTTGGTGCAAATCATTTAACCTCTCTTAACCTCAATTTTCTCTCACATTAAATAAGAATGAGCACTTCTGTATAACTCACAGCGTTATTTTGAATATCAAATGGAAAGATATATGTAAAAGTTTTACAATCTAAGTTTATATTTTGTCTAATCTCAACTACCTGTTAAATTTCCTGTTTCTAGGAAGTATGTTTCATTAATTTTTTAATGGGATTTATAGATCAGGTACTCAATAAATGTTTGTTTGTTGAATTAATACATTTTTAATATAATTTATATTGTAAAGAGAATGTCAAGAATTATTTTAAGTTTACATTCCACATAAATATTGATCTCTTTAGTGCAGTCTCTCCCTTTTTACATTTATTTAAGATTTCTTGTTGTTGTTAATCCTCACTTGAGGATATTTTTCCCATTGGTTTTTAGAGTGTGGAAAGGGAAGGAGGGAGGAGAGGAGAGAGGGACTGAGAGGAACATGATATGAGAAAGACACATCAACTGATTGCCTCTGGGTCGGGGATTGAACTTGAGCTACATGGGCCATGGCAAGATTGCTTCTTACAACACTTCCATTCTTCAATTCTAATGGGGCAAAGTCATGCTGTCTATTTACATTTATGTAGTCATCTCTTCAATGTTGATAATCCAGTCCAATTAAAACTTCTATCAATTGTATCGTAAGTCCTTTGACAGTTTATTTCAGTGTGGAAATTTTCTAGAAGTCTCCACAGTACTGTAACTTTGGGCACTTAGATCTCATCATTCTTGTACCTCATATTTAGCCCTGTCTCCATGCCACACCCCCATAAATAAAAGAAAAAAAGTTTTTGTTCAGAAGAGTTTTCTTATGAAGGAAGTGCTTCTTCTTCCTTAGTGCCCTGAAGGTTAGCTGAAGTGCAAGAAACCACAAGGTAGAAGTGTAGGACTTTATATATGGTATGCATATAATCTGCACTCGCCAGAATAGCCTGCCCTGCTTTTTGGTCAATTAAGAGGATTGCCCAACTGGATTGTTACTCTTTATTTCTATTTTCCATTTCTTCTAGTGTCATTGGTCCAGAACCACTCAACAGTTAGGAATGAGACCCACAAGGGAAGGGTATGTTGCAAGAAACAGAAATATTGAATATACAACAGTTCAGAGCATGTAGATCATAATGAGAGTGTGTCACTCGGTACAAAATGTTCATCTAGAAATCACTCTTGTTTGTTTCTGTGATTATACCAATGAAGAATCAAGCCAAGTGAACCACAGTCCTACTCCGGGCCTGCAGAGAGAACAAGGGGTGCATTTCTTCTCCAGTGGGAAGAGAGTTTGTTTGAGTTACTTAAGTGACAGTTTAGGATTAAGGAGTGACATCATTCCTACTTGGAAGAGTCTGGCTGGATTTGGTGCCATTTTTGGAAAGTGAGAGTGATGCACCAAGAATGGCAGACTGCTGAGAAAGAAAATTATGTAGAAACCTCCCAATCCCCCTGAGTTTTATTCAAGAAGGAACTCAAGGGCAAAAGACAGCCTGGGCACCAAAGTGCAAGTTCCTGCTAATAGTCTTGATATGGAAAGAATTGTGTGCCTGAACTACTTCAAAGCATATTTGTCTGATCCCATACATTTATTTAGATGGAATCTTAGTCTCACAGGTTTTTACATAGAATTTTCTATCTTGTCTTGTGTTGAGGGAGGGTATTTCATGAGAAGAAGAGGGAAAATACAAACGAAAGGATTGTCAGAAGCTGTGATGAATCAAGCAATCTCTGGAGAATTGCTGAGATAAAAATGGAGCATAATTTGTTTATGCACCTCCTCTAGAATAGTCATTGCCATAGCCTCTGTGTGCCTTAAGCTTGTATAGTTTGTGGTTGGAGGATAGGATTGCCCATGCTGACAGAGAAGGTTGTGGCAGACTGGGTAATCCAATATCGAGTTTAACACACATCTAAATAAAAGTAAACATGTTTTTGGCAAATTGATAAATGATAAGAAGATCAGCTTCCTGTCTTCAATAGGCCAAACTGTGGTTGATTAGCTTAATGCTTAGTTAAGGTGATAGAAGTTGAATCCTGGAAAGGACCAATTTTCTTTTCAGAAACCCAGTCTGCCCCACTGATGAGGCACACGGCTAAGCCCAGCATCTTCTGCAGGACAGTTATTTTACATATCTGTATTTTCTCACAGCTTCTTGCCAGTAAGTTTTAAAATAAACAGACTAGAAATATTGGTTATAAGAGGAACTGATAGAGAACATTGATGATACCATCGCTACTGGAAAAAGTCCAATGTGGCACCTTCTGGATTTGTAGGCAATAATATCTTTTGAATTCAAAGCAATTCAAGACAGTGACCCCGGGAAAGGGTTGGACTGGGGGCAAGAATGCTAATTTTAGTAAGTTTTAGTAAATTTAGTATACCTCTGCCCCTCCCTGCCTTTTCAACTTCTCTGTGCTCAGTTTATTTTGTTAATCCTTTGAGATGTTCTGACCTCCAGTCTGTGGATGGGGGAGGCAGAGCGGCACGCAGACTCCTCTTGGCGCTGGCATACAGGCATGTTAACTAGAAGCATACGTGGGGCCAGTTATTTGAATTGAAAACAGACTTGAATGAAGAGCTAGCTATATTGTGTTCCAATATCTCCATGTCCAACAAGTTATCAGCAGGTTATGTGGAATGAAAAGGTCTTCCAGCAAGCCGGGCTCATCACCGCCTAGTGATTTAATTTGAGAGCCCAGATGGTAAATTGGACTTGACGTAAAACAGCAGCCAAGGCCGAGCGTCCGCCGGGGTGTGCTGGGCTTGCCTTGGGCTGACCTAACCAGCAGGCCTGCTGTCACGTCTGAGTCATCTGCTGTCAGAGGACAGCTCCCTGTGGGAGGTCCAGGTTTCGAACGTTGCAATAGTCTAGACAGGAGGTGACAAACACGTTGACCTTTGGGGCAAGATTGATCTCCGTGGTTTTTGACAGGAGGCCTTTCCAGAAGGGAGTCTCGGGAGGAACAGTCTAGAAGCTTCGTCGTCTGTGAGTAGAATCCAACCTATGCATCTGTTCCACCCAGACTAGAATGCCAAAGAGAGTTTCTCAAGGTTATTTATTTATTTATTTTTTAGCTAAACAGCGATGCTTATTTATTTCATCACTTTTCCTAAAATGTTCACTCTGGACTTCAAGAGGGGGGTGTTTGCTGAGAGAAAAAGGAAAAAGGGGAAAATAACTTCCTTTAATGGTGTATCAATTCTGAGGCCAAGAAGAGGTGCTTT
>NW_005871079.1:4237841-4239087 GCF_000147115.1 Myotis lucifugus
TGCTTCATTTAATCCTCAAACAATGTTATGAGGTTTACATCATTACCCTCACATTAGAGAAGAAAATTAGAGGCTCAGAGATGATCAAACCTTGCCCAAGGCCATGCAGCAAATAGTTGCTAAGGCCCAGATTTGAGCCTTGTTTTATTTTGACACTGATATCTTCCCAGGGTCTGGGTTTTCTGCTGTGGTGGGGATGATTTCAGCTCTTCCTGGAACTTTGGGAGTTATTAAAGTGTTAAAATAATTAAAAAGACAAACTTTTGCTTCTCTTCAAATCTAATTTTAACTAAAATAAAGCTTGTGTCCTCATGTTGTAGCCGTCTGGTTACTCCTGAAAGAGAACAGAGATTTTTTTGGTGAAGGAGGTGAAATAGGAACTGGTCAAGACTATATTTGGGTGAAATGGGTGAAGGGGGTTGTTGTATGGTGAGGGATGGTACTGTTCTTTTGGTGGTGATCAGTTTGTAGTGTATGCAGATCTTCACTTACAATGTTATACACCTGAAGCTTATGTATGATATACCAATTTTACCTCAATTATAAAATAGTGTTTGGGAAACTCGGCATAAATTTCCCTTCAGAGTCATGTGACTGGGTTTGCATTTTGTTGAAACTCAAGCTTTCTTATTTTATTTTTCAATTATGTTGACATTTAGTATTATTTTAATTAGTTTTAGATTTTAGTATAGTGATTAGACATTTATATAATTTACAAAGATCTCCTCAATAATTCTAAAACCTACCTGTCACCATATATAGTTATCATAATATTATTGACTATATTCCCTATGCTGTATTTTACATAACTATGGCTGTTTTGTAACTACTGATTTGTCCTAGTACTTCTTAATCCCTCCACCTTTTTCATCCAGCTTCCCAAGCCCCTCTCTTCTGGCAACCCTCAGTTTGTTTTCTGTATCTATGAACTGTTTTTGTTTTGTTTGTTCATTTATTTTGTTCTTTAGATTCCACATATAAGTGAAATCATATGGTACTTGTCTTTTTCTGGCTGGTTTATTTCATTTAGCATAGTACTCTTCAAATTCATCCATGCTGTCACAAAGGGTAAGATTTCCTTCTTTTTTTTATGGCCAAATAGTATTCCATTGTGTAAATGTACTGTAGCTTTTTTATCCACTCATCTACTGATGGCCACTTAGGCTGCTTTCAAATCTTGGCTATCCTATATAATCCTATATAATAAAGATGTAATATGCAAATGGTCGTTACTCTGTGAAGCATA
>NW_005871079.1:4239760-4241223 GCF_000147115.1 Myotis lucifugus
CTGCATGACCATAGGGGTAGATATATTCTTTCAAATTAGTATTTTGGGTTTCTTTGGATAAATTCTCAGGAGAAGGATTGCTGGGTCATAAGGCAGTTCCGTTTTTAATTTTTTGAGGAAACTCCATATTGCTTTCCACAGTGGCTGCATTAATCTGCATTCCTACCAACAGTGTACGAGGGTTCCCTTTTCTCCCCATCCTCACCAACACTTGTTATTTGTTGATTTATTGATGATAGCTGTTCTGATAGGTGTGAGGTGATATCTCATTGTGGTTTTAATTTGCATTTCTCTGATGATTAGTGACATTGAACATCTTTTCATATATCCATTGACCATTTGTATGCCATCTTTGGAGAAGTGTCTATTCAGGATCTTTGTCTATTTTTTAATGGATTTTTGTGTGTGTGTGTGTTGAATTATATGAGTTCTTTATAAATTTTGGATTTAATCCCTTATTGAATGTATTATTGGCGAATATCTTTTCCATTCAATAGGCTTTTTTTTTCATTTTATTGATGGTTTCCTTTGCTATGCAAAAACTTGTTAGTTTGATGTAGTCCCATTTGTTTATTTTTTCCTTTTTCCCCTTGCCTGAGGAGATATATCAGAAAAAAATATTACTAAGAGCAATGTCAGAGAGTTACTGCCTATGCTTTTTTCTAGGAGTTTTGTGGTTTCAGGTCTTACATTTAAGTCTTTTATTCATTTTGACTTTATTCTTATACTAGAGGCCCGTTGCACGAAGAGATTCGTGCAATAGGCCTTCCCTTCCCCTGGCTGCCGGCACTGGTTTTCCTGCGGCACCCGGCACTCAGGCCTTTGCTCCGGACGGAGCCTTCAGTCTTCGTGGCTCCGGATGGCGCTCCAGTCTTCTCTCTGCCACTTCGCCCCTACATATGCAAATTAACCGCCATATATTTGTTGGGTTAATTTGCATACTCTCCTGATTGGCTGGTGAGCATAGTGGAGGGACAGTTAATTTACATGTTTGTCTATTAGGTAAGATATGGTACAAAATGGTCTAGTTTGATTTTTTGCATGTATCTGTTTAGTTTTCCCAACACCATTTTTTTTTTTTTTACCATACTGCATATTCTTGCCTCCTTGGTCATATATTAATTGACCACAAAGATGTGGGGGGTTTTTCTGGGATCACTATTCTGTTCCATTGATCTATGTGCCTGTCTTAATGCCAGTATCATGCTGTTTTTTATTTCTATAGACTTGTAGTATAGTTTGATATCAGGTTGCATAATACCTCCAACTTTGTTCTTTTCTCCAGGATTGCTGTGGCCTATTTGGGGTCTTTTGTGGGTCCCATATAAATTTTTTGTGGTTATTTGTTCTAGTTTTGGTGAAAACACCATTGGGTATTTTGTTAGGGAATTGTGTGGGAATCTATATATTGCTTTGGGTAGTATGGACATTTTAATGATGTCAGTTATTCCTATTTATGAGAT
>NW_005871079.1:4241323-4278659 GCF_000147115.1 Myotis lucifugus
TTTCTTTCTTTCTTTCTTTCCTTCTTTCTTTCTTTCTTTCTTTCTTTCTTTCTTTCTTTCTTTCTTTCTTTCTTTCTTTCCAATTTGGATACTTTTTATTTTACCCTTTTTATTGTCTGATTGCTATGGCTAGAACTTCCAATACTATGTTGAATAAAAGTAGTGAAAGTGGACAACCTTATCATGTCATCTTAAGGAAAATACTTTTAGCTTTTCCCCATTGAGTATGATGTTACCTGTGTGTTTGTATATATAGTCTTTATTATGTTAGGTATATTTTCTCTATTCCTGTATTATGTTGAGGTATGTTTTCTCTATTCATTTGCTGAGAGTTTTTAAAAATAATAAATGGATGCTGGATTTCGTCAAACAGATTTTCTATACCTACTGATATGATCATATGGTTTTATTCTTTATTTCGAAGTCCAAGTTTTTCCAACTGAATGGATCATTAACCTTTTTGCCCCTAGAAAACTGATTACCATCACATAGATCCAATGTTCTATGGACTACAATTTGCAGACACTAGTTTAAGTTTTAATAGTAGTAATGTTTCCCTAGGTCTATACTCAGAAGCTTTATTAACTTAATCCAGGCAATGAGAATAGGATCAGTTATCTAGGTTTCTCGCCACTTGTGTTCAAGACTGAACTATTAGCAAATGCAAGGACAATCCGAAATAGTTTCAAGACTATTTAAATAATATTTTGAAGATGGTGAAGATATGAAAGAAATATACAAGGCTGTCCGTATAGTTTTCTAAAGTGTATATAGTATTTTCTTATACCCTTGAGCCCAAAACACTTGCACAGACCATCTTTTAGTAATGTGTGATTATCAAGTACAAATATTCCAAACCCAAAGGCCATTTACCTTCTGCAGATAAATAAAAAATCCCAAACCAAAATGCTCTGGCAAAGGCAAAATGTGATCTTTTCTTTTCTTTTTTCTTTTCTTTCTTTCTTTCCTTTCTTTCCTTCCTTTCCTTTCCTTTCCTTTCCTTTCCTTTCCTTTCCTTTCCTTTCCTTTCCTTTCCTTTCCTTTCCTTTCCTTTTCTTTTCTTTCTCTTAAAATCTTTCCTCCTTCTCTTTATTTTTTTCTCTTTCCTTTCCTCTTCTATTTTCCTCCCTGACACATCTGACCACATGTACAGTCCATCTTTTCCTGAATACTTTGTCACTGTGGGAATGGATATAATGATAGTACTTACACATATACCTCTATATCTAAACGTCTTTAACCATCTTCAAGCTGAACTTCGTGTACATTATACTCATCAACTTAACAAGAGATTCCCATTGAGATTAACCAGGGATTGCGGGCTAATATAAACCATCCTGGTTGAAAATGAATTTGAGCCAATACCTCATTCTGTGAACTATCAAATAAAATTAGGTCATTCCTCTTGTTATTTATTTTGGATTTGTTGGTGTATTTGATAGTATACCAGAGGTGCTCTTTCTTTGATTTTTAAAAAACTAATTATACAGAAAAAGAGGTTTCAAAGCTAGGGAGAATTATATAAACATATTGATTGATTTACAATAAAATAGTTCACACAGACTGCCCCTTTAAGATTTTTAAAAAAATTTATTAGGGAGCCAAAATTTTCTTTTTCTTTTTTTAAAAAAATATATTTTTATTGATTTCAGAGAGGAAGGGAGAGGGAGTGAGAGATAGAAACATCAATGATGAGAATCATTGATCGGTTCCCTCCTGCACACCCCCTACTGGGGGTCATTGATCAGCTGCCTCCTGCACGCCCCCTATTGGGGATTGAGCCTGCAACCTGGGCATGTGCCCTTGACCAGAATCAAACCCAGGCCCCTTCAGTCTGCAGGCCTACACTCTACTTACTGAGCCAAACATGCTAGGGCCGAAATTTTTTTTTAAATTTAAATTCTTTATTGTTGAAAGTATTACATATGTCTCCTTTTTTTACCTGTTGACCTCTCCCTGGCTGCTCCTACCCCCCCCCCCCCCCCCGAAAATGTCCCTGCCCCCCTACTGGCTGTCCATTAGTTATGCTTATATGTATGCACACAAGTCCTTTGGGTGATCTCTTAACAAATCCCACTCCACCTTCCCCTTCCTTCCCTCCAAGGGTCGATGGGGGGTTTGATGCTTCTGTGGTCTGGATCTATTTTTGTTCATCAGTTTATGTTGTTTCTATGTCCTGATGGGTGTCCATAATGCTGCAGGGAACACAGAAGTGCAAGATATATCTTCAAGATAGTGATTTCATCTCCCTTAGGATAAATACCCAGAAGTGGATTTGCTGGGTCATATGGTAGTTCTGTTTTTAATTTTTGAGGAATCTCTATACTGTTTTTCATAGTGTCTGCACCGATTTACATTAAAGCTGGTCAATTTTATAGTCATTGTCCACTCTTTTTTTTTAATGTTTTAAACTAGGCCAAGCCACCCATGCCCCAGGTGGTTCAGGAAAATAGACCTCATACCAAGGAACTTACTCAGGACTGCCCTCTTCCTGTTTATGTGTGGCTTGCTCAGATGGTTCTCATCTTCCTGGTCCCATGTTTGGATGACTTCAGAGTCTCTGTCTAGTCTGAACCCCAGTGCCTGGAATCAGCTGATGAGGGTGGAGGAGGACGTTGGGCATATTTGTACAGTAGGAAGATTGATTTCCTAACTTGAACTTGAAAATACCGGTAACTTCTTGTGCTTTCTAGTTACTTCACTACACATTGGTGTTTTTAAAAGGAAAAGCTATTATGCTGGGTCATTAATTATAGTCATAAATTGCTCTATTAGCACATAAAAATTGGACATGAAAACAACTCTCTAAAACATGAAACAAAACTGTTTGCTCATATCCAGCTCCCCGAGACCTGGGCATTTCTAGTAAAATGACAATTATATTATCACCTCCATACTTACCTGCCATGCTTTATAGAAAATGACTTGTACCAGTTTAGTATTATTATTATTATTACTTTCAATCATTTTACGTATCAGAAGGAACTATAAAAACACCTTCACAAATCAGTTTCCAAGAGTGCCGGAAGCCGGTCCATCCTTGCTGCTTGACACAGTCGCTGCAGGGAAGAAACATCTGCATAGCTTATGTTTCAAGGGACCTGGCGTATATGGCATATGTTTGCTCCCCTCTTAACGTTATGTGTTTTAAACAGGACCACCTCCCCGAGAAAGGTTGTTTCCCCAGGTTAGGGATTAACAGGACTAAGGAAGAGAATAAATCAGTAAATCCCCCTAGTGTTACAGAAATACCATGCACTACTTATGAAGAACTTGGACTAAGACGGTTGGCAATAAATTTGAGACTTGTTGGGCCCACATCCCCAGGGGTCTGCCCACGAGGGAAAGCACCAAAGCCTATACCCCTGGAGATCCACCGACACAGGGCAGTCCCAGGGAAGGCAAGCAGCGAGGCTGGGAGGACATAACCTTTACTGGGTAGGATAATCTCCTTCAGTCACTTCCTTGTAGCTTATCAGTAGAGCAGTGACCTTGGAATAGCCCTTATAATGGAACACAGAGATTAACCTAGACAGGATTAAACTCAACAGAACTAGATTAACAAACGCCCTAACCTTTGGAATAGAATGGATAGGATTAAAATCAACTGGTATAAATACAGATGTAACAAGAGAATAAAGAGAGAACCTGGCTACAGAACCTGGCTGGAGAACCTGACTAAAGAACCTCGCTATGCTGATCAACTGAACGCTGCCTCTGTGTCATTCCTTCTTCACCGACTCCGTCCACACCTTTGGGGAACCCCTGGACCTGCTGGGGCTGGACCCCAACACAAGAGAAAGCAGAGGAACTGGAGGATCACTTGAATTTTCATTATGGTTAAAGACAGAAAAATAGCTAGGTAATAAGGAGACGACACCAAATAAAACCTAAAGAATTCATTACTATTTATAGGGCTTTCTCTGTTGGTGGAGATAAAACCTTAAATAAGTTCATTTCCTGATTCTAAAGTCATCATGAAAATGTTTGTGACATGCCTATAAAAGAAATTTATCTTTAAGAGCTATCTATACTGGTATATATAAAAGCCTAAGTGACTGAACGACTGGTTGACCAGTCGCTATGACATGCACTGATCACCAGGGGGCAGATGCTCAATGCAGGAACTTCCCCCTGGTAGCAAGTGCACTCCCACAGCGGGAGTGTTGCTCAGTGCTACTCAGCTGACTGACCCATTCCAGTGGCCCGGCAGCAGCCACTTACTCCCTCAGTAGTCCTGCAGGTCCAGTCTCCAGAGAACAGGCCAGACACTGATGGACCGGTGCCGCCAGCATGATCCTGACAGCACCTCTAGCCTCCTGGAAGTTGGCCTCAGACACTGCAGCCGCTTCCCCTCCTGAGATGCTCCATGAGGAAGAAACGGTATAAAAGTGGGCGTCAAGTGGCTCCCAACAACCCGCTGCGAACATCAGTGGGACAGATCTGGATCCTGGGCGTGCAAGGGCATTCCACCACCCACCCAGAAGGCCGATTGCATGCTGGACCTCCCTCCACCCCCCTCGGTACAGGCGCCAGACGTAGGTCTCACTGCTGGCAAACGCCGCTGCGGGTGCCACTGCAGTGGTGCCAGCCTCTCCCCATCAGGACTGACTGGGCGTGAGCCCACAGCAAGTGCAGTGGGGCCGGGATGAGTGGGAGCGACAGGCAGGAACTTTGGTGTTGGACTGCTGGTTTTGCCCCAATCCCTGCAGGCCACCCAGAGGGACCCCATCCATGCATGAATTTGTGCACTGGGCCTCTAGTAATGAAATAGTTCTTTATTTGTGACAGAAGCACATATTTAAAATTCTAGGGTAGTAGTAATTTTAGGGTAATATATACATATACATTGTATACACAGTTTTGTTAAAATGAGTAAAGGGTCCTGGCTGGTGTGGCTCAGTTGGTTGAGCATTATCCCATGCACCAAAAGGTTGCTGGTTCAATTCCCAGTTAGGGCATATGCCTGGGTTGCGGGCTTGATCCCCAGTAGGGATGTGTGCAGGAGGCAACCATTGTTTCTCTCTCCCTCTCCCTTTCTCTCTAAAATCAATAAAAGACATATTTAAAATGAGTAGAGGGGGGTGCTACATTATAAGATTGATAAAACTGTATTGGATATAGTAAACTAGATTAGAGACACTTTAACATAAGTTTAGGTAGTGAGAATTCATTTATTCATCATTTGTTCATTTATTGCAGTAGGTGCTGTGATGCACTGCCCTCAATTCCATACTTGGCCTGAGTGTTGGCTGATAATGGGTTACAGCTGAGTGCTTCTTCAGGCCTTGCTGTGGCTGAAGGGGGCTGCCTCACCCAAAATGAATCCCCAACCCTCCCTGTCTGCTTGCAATGTCTGGTCCATGTTGAACAATAAGGCGGAGCCCCATGGAATCTCCATCCAGAGCATCTTTGAAGGGACATCCTAGTTCAATTTGCATCTGTGTCACAGATCATCTCATCCCTCTGACCATTTCCACTCTCCTCACTCTATTACTACTCCATTTATAGGGAGTAGTTTTGTTTTTACAAAGACTACTCCCTATAAATTTCCTGAGTACAAATCTGTCTCAGAGTCTGCTTCCCAGGGACAATGACCTTATCCATCAAATAATTTTGAGCACCTATCATGTGCCAAGCATGGGTTTAGACACTGGGAATATACTGGTGAATAAGACAAAAAAGGTTCTTGCTCTCATAGGCTTGCAATCTAGTGGTGTGTGTGTGTGTGCGCCCATGTGCCTGACGATAAAATTTCAAATAGTGATAAATGCTGTCAAGGACATAAAATAAGATAAAATGTTTGATTCTTGCTGGTGTGTGTTGTGTGTGTGTGTGTGTGTGTATGTGTGTGTGTGTGTGTGTTCATGGGTGTATGTAGGATTCCAGGGAAGTCCACATTGAAGAAAGGATATTTCTGCTGAGAGGCCCGAATAGCAAGAAAGAGCTTGGGGTATCTAGGAAATGGTATTCAAAGCAGGTGCAAGAGGGACTTTGGTGACTCACATTTTGATTAGTAATGGGGATAAATGAAGAGAGCATTCCAGGACTGGGCTCCTGTCCATCTCCCAATTTATCCCTTCAAACACAGCATTTCAGTCCCTTGGCTCGCTTTCTATTCTTAAGCCAGCTTACTCTGTCTTCAGGACATCGTGCTTGAAGTTCCCTCTGCCTGGATGCTCTTCTAACATCTCTGTCCAAGTGTCTATCTCATCCTCCCCATCATTGCTCAAATGAGACCACATCTAAAGAGGCCTTCCCTAACCCATCCCATTTATTTGCCATCACATAGCCTTTATCACCCTGCTTATTTTATCATTTGGTTTTGTTGTTCATATCCTCCATTAGAATGTATGTTGTAGGAAAGTAGGTAATTTTTATATCTTAAAAAAACACACAGCCCTAACCAGTTTGGCTTGATGGATAGAGCGTCGGTCTGCGGACTGAGGGGTCCCAGGTTCGATTCCGGTCAAGGGCATGTACCTTGGTTGCGGGCACATCCCCAGTAGGGAGTGTGCAGGAGGCAGCTGATTCATGTTTCTCTCTCATCGATGTTTCTAACTCTCTATCCCTCTCCCTTCCTCTCTGTAAAATATCAATAAAATATATTTTTTTTTAAAAAAGAAAAAAATCACACACAAAAAACAACAACCCAGAAACTGCATCCTGAATTACAGGTATTTTCTTGGACACTGGGGATATAAAACAATGAAGAAAACAGATAAAAATCCTTACCCTCCTGGAATTCATGTGATAATGGGAAGAGATACAAGATAAAGGAGATAATAAGAAAAATAGCCTATATTAGATGGTAATAAGTGCTATGAATAAATTAAAGTAGGGAAGGAGAATGGAGGCTTAATTGAAGGGGGCTATAATTTTAAATAGGAGGGCAGTCAGGGACAGCTTCCCTAAGGAGGTGGCATTGGAGCAGAGGCTTGAAGCATGGAAGGAGGAACGTCAGGAAGCCATCCGGTGAGGAAGGAGTTCTGTATGCAAAGTAAATTTGATATGGACCCTGAGCAGCACACACTTCAACCTATGGAAGGCTAATTTTCTTCATCCTTGCTCCTTGTGTTGTGACTCATGGCTTACAAGATCAGTGGAAGTTCCAAAAGAAAATTCAATTCCATCTGAGAGTAAGCTTACTTCACTGTTCAGTATGGAAAGTCAGTTTTCCATCCTGAGACTTGTAGATGTTCACCCTTTGCAGGTTGTTGGTTCTAAGGGGATCTAAGGAAAAGTGTTTTGTCTTGTTTGTACCTGCTTTTAGACAATAATTTGAAGGCAGTCCCTCCGCATAGAATTCTTAATGACACAATATCAAAAAGCCCAACATTCTTTTTAACATTGTAAATTTGCTCACTATCCTATATAATAAAAGGGTAATATGCAAATTGACCCTAACAGCAGAACGACTGGCAATGACTGGTCACTATGACACACACTGACGACCAGAGGGAAGACGCTCAATGCAGGAGCTGCCCTCTGGTGGTCAGTGCACTCCCACAGGGGGAGGTCTGCTCAGCCAAAAGCCAGGCTGATGGCTGCCAGCACAGCGGTGGTGGCGGGAGCCTCTCCCACCTCCTCAGCAGCGCTAAGGATATCCGACTGCAGCTTAGGCCTGCTCCCCGCTGTCAAGTGGACATCCGGGGCTGCCAGAGGGATGACTGACTGCTAAGGAAAAGTGTTTTGTCTTGTTTGTACCTGCTTTTAGACAATAATTCGAAGGCAGTCCCTCCACATAGAATTCTTAAGGCCTGGCTGAGGGACGCCCCTGAGTGCACAAATTTTTGTGCACCAGGCCTCTAGTCTAATCTAATAAAAGAGAAACTTGCAAATTGACTGCACCTCTGCTATGCCCCAAGTCACGCCCACCAGCCAATCAGAGCGACTATACGCAAATTAACCCAACCAAGATGGTGGCCGGCAGTCATGGAGCTGGAGCAAGCAGAAGGCTTGGTTGCCCCGGTGATGGAGGAAGCCAAGCTTCCTGCCTGCCCTGGCCGGCTGTGGCCTCCACTCAAGGCAACAAAGTTTCAGTTATAGAAGATAAATAAATCCCAGATACCTGCTTCCAGCCAGCCTCCACTGGGAGCTTGGGTGGCTGGGGGCTGTGGCCAGCCTGCAAACAGCCATAAGCTACTCACCCAGACTGGCCACACCCTCATGAGGTGAGGGTCCCCGCTGGGGGGCTTGGCCAGCCTGCAAACAGCCATCAGCCCCTCACCCAGACTGGCCAGGCACCCCAGCAGGGACCCCCACCCTGAAGGGGCTGTGGCCAACCTGCAAACAGCAATCAGCCCCTCGCCCAGGCTGGCCAGGCACCCCAGCGAGGACCCCCACCCTGAAGGGGCTGTGGCCAGCCTGCAAACAGCCATCAGCCACTCACCCAGGCTGGCCACACCCTCATGGGGTGAGGGTCCCTGCTGGGGGGCTTGGCCAGCCTGCAAACAGCCATCAGCCCCTCACCTAGATTGGCCAGGCACCCTAGCAGGACCCTCCACCCTGAAGGGGGTGTGGCCAGCCTGCAAATAGCCATCAACCCCTCACCCAGGCTGGCCAGGCACCCCAGGGAGGACCCGTACCCTGAAGGGGCTGTGGCCAGCCTGAAAACGGCCCTCAGCCCCTCACCCAGGCTGGCCAGGCACTCCAGTGGGGACACCCACCCTGAAGGGGGTGTGGCCAGTCTGAAAATGGCCCTCAGCCCCTCACCAAGGCTGGCCAGGCACCCCAGTGGGATCCCCACCCTGATCCGGGATACCCTTCAGGGCAAACCAGCCTGCCCCCACCCATGCACCAGGCCTCTATCCTATATAATAAAAGGGTAATATACAAATTGACCCTAACAGTAGATCGACTGGGAATGACTGGTCACTATGACACGCACTGACCACCAGGGGGCAGATGCTCAATGCAGGAGCTGTCCCCTGGTGGTCAGTGCGCTCCCACAGGGGGAGCTCTGCTCGGCCACAAGCCAGGCTGCCGGCTGCCAGTACAGTGGTGGTGGTGGGAGCCTCTCTTGCCTCCTCAGCAGCACTAAGGATGTTTGACTGCAGCTTAGGCCTGCTCCCCGCTGGCAAGTGGACATCCCCTGAGGGCTCCCGGGCTGCCAGAGGGATGTCTGACTGCCAGCTTAGGCCCAATACCCCGGGGAGCGGGCCTAGTCAGCAGGTGGTCATCCCCTGAGGGGTCCCAGACTGCGAGAGGGTACAGGCCGGGCTGAGGGACACCCCCCCGAGTGCACAAATTTTTGTGCACTGGGCCTCTAGTGTAATATAAAATTCAGTCTTTCTCCTCCTCTCTCAACCACTAAGTATTTCTGAAAGAATCCTATTAGTCTTTATTAGTGGAAAGCAAACAGAATAATAAATGACACTACCAAACTTTATAGATGTCCTTAACCTTCCTATTCAACTTCCCAGTCAGTGGCTTGGAGATATAATTGCCTGTGATTAAAAGTTTTCAGGTATAGCCAGTTTGGTAAAGTATATATGGAGAGTTCTGAAATTCTTGTCACATGAAAATAATGGGAGGAACAGCAGAGAGAACCAAGGGAAGTCTCTAAGGACTTTCTTCAAGTATTGGAAGGACTTTCTTGGGATGATTCCACATTTTTTCTATATTCCATGGGAATGCTGAGTTAGAACAAAGTTTTGGAATCTTTGCCCAAACAGATTTTAGCTAAACATAGGAGAATCATTTTAAAAGTCCTAACATTCCAATAGAATTGCTTGCCTCTGAATTTCCCACTGCTGAAAGCATTCAAGCGGGGACTGATGGAATCTATTGGCAATTTGAAGGAAGTGTTTCTGCATTTGATGCCGAGTTGAGTTGGATGAACTCTAGGGTCCTGTTTATACTAAGCTTTTGTGATTCTATGGCATGAGATAAAGACTGAGACTCAATTTATTTATGAATAGGAATTCACAGGATAGGACTGATGGTCTTGCCAGTTTCTTTTTTTGTGTGGAAGGACCTCAAGTTACTGAAAGGTGAAGTGGCAAGACAGATGGAACAATATCCCTTTGACATGTGCTTCAGACACTGACTACGTGTCAGTCTGTGGTGTGAAGACAGTGGGATTCCCCAAGCAGCAGGGGACCCTAGAGGGCAGTAACGCTTCAGCAGTCTCACGTGGCTGCTGCCTCCGGTACTGCATTTCTTTGCATGACAGCAAAATGACTTCACTGCAAATGTATGGAAAGACTAGCACCCATCAAAAGCAAGATTCCCAACTGCCTATCTTTACATTTTTTATATTTTATTATCACAAATTTGACTTTATAGAAAAACAACCTCATAAACTTTAATTTACAGAGGGATAGAGTTGTGGAGTTGAAAGAGCCTTAGAGCTTTAATCTTTGCTCTTCCATTGTGGTGCATCCATTACTGTTAACTCAGTCTGCTTCCCCCCAAGGTGGAGGATTGTACTTCTCCATAATATTGAGGTTGGACTTGCTTTGGTCGATGGAATATGGATGTGGTACATGTCATTTCTGAGCAGAAGCTTTTAAAAGCCAATTTTTCACTCTATTCTCTTTTTTCTCAGCCTCAACTCTATGCAGTGGTTCCAAGGTGTTGCTTTATCTACCTGGGTTACAGAATGAAGCTGATACAGAGAAGAGCCACAGTTGGCTGTGATGATCATGTTGCAAGAGTGAAGAACCATCCTTTGTGGTAAGCCACTGAGATTTGGGGGATTATTTGTTATTGCAGCATAACTGAGAGCAACTTGACTGATACAGAAACATATTAGGTTTGTAGTAGCTAAGAGATAATGAAAGTCTATTAATTATCATGATACTCATAATAATTATACTAAGAGCTAATATGAATTGGTACTTTTTATGTGAGAGGCATTGTGTTCAGCACTTTATTTTTCACAGTCATTTGATGGAATATGTATTAACTATATATATATTTGAATTTTTATAAGAGTTTATTTGAGCCATACTAATGACCTAAGTGGAACAAGATTGCAAATACTCCCAAAAATAACAAAATAAGTTTTGCAGTTTCTTTTATGCACTTGAAATTAAGGAGAGGATGTAAGGAAGATTGGAGAAAGTAAGGTGGGGATTGGATTATAGGATAATTAACAATATGACTGCTCTCTTGAGGGTTAATACCTCACTTCTGGCATTTCAAAGGTGTGGTAACCTAGATGCATAAGAACAATGGGCAAGGCTGCCTTAAAACCTTTCATTAAATGGGAGTTCCATTTTTAGTTTTTTGAGGAAACTCCATACTGTTCTCCACAGTGGCTGCACCAGTCTGCATTCCCACCAGCAGTGCATGAGGGTTCATTTTTCTCTACATCCTCGCCAGTACTTGTCGTTTGTTGATTTGTTGATGATAGCCATTCTGATGTGAGATGGTACTGCATTGTCGTTTTGATTTGCACCTCCTGGATAATTAGTGACTTTGAGCATGTTTTCATATGTCTCTTGGCCTTCCTTCAGGCTTCTTTCGAAAAATAACTACTTAGGTCCATTGCCCATTTTTTGATTGGGTTGTTTATCTTCTCTTTGTTAAGTTGTATGAGTACCCTGTAAATGTTGGAGATTAAACCCTTATCGGAGATAATATTGGCAAATATGTTCTCCCATGCAATGGGCTTTCTTATTGTTTTGTTGATGGTTTCTTTTGCTGTGCAGAAGCTTTTTATTTTGATATAGTCCCATTTGTTTATTTTCTCTTTAGTTTTCATTGCCCTAGGAGCAGTATCAGTGAAGAAATTGCTTTGGCATATGTTTGAGATTTCGCTGCCTGTGGATTCCTCTAGTATTTTTATGGTTTCCCGTCTTATGTTTAAGTCCTTCATTTTGAGTTTATTTTTGTGTATGGTGTACCACTTCTAGGAATATATCCCAAGAAACTAGAAACACAAATCAGAAAGGATATATGCACCCCTATGTTCTTAGCGGCACAATTCACCATAGCTAAGATTTGGAAACAGCCTAAGTGCCCATCAGCAGATCAGTGGATTAAAAAACTGTGGTACATCTACACAATGGAATACTACGCTGCGGTGAAAAAGAAGGAATTCTTACCATTTGCAACAGCATGGATGGAATCAGAGAGCATTCTGCTAAGTGAAATAAGCCAGTCAGAGAAAGATAAATATCCCATGATCTCACTCATTTATGGAATATAATGAACAACATAAACTGATGAACAAAAACAGATCCAGACACAGAGAAGCATTGATTAGACTGTCAAACCTCAGAGGGAAGGTAGGGGAGGGTGGGAGTAAGGGGGAGAGATCAAGCATATAAGCCTAACCAATGGACACAGACAACAGGAGGGTGAGGGCATGATTGGGAGGGGGAGTTGGGGGGCGTAATGGAGGGATAAAGACACATATGTAATACCTTAATCAATAAAGATATTTAAAAAAAGAAGTTATAGGCCTGGGTTGTGACCACCCACCATGACTTTCCCAGTTAGGAATTTATGATCTTTACTCTGGGAAGTTAATTTTCATAGAACCTCCTTTTGGTCTTAAATCAATCTGAAAGATGCATTGATGACCACTTTTTGGTCAGGTAGTGTTGTCTAACAGCGCTAGGAAGGCTCATTCCTAGGAAGTCTCAGTTATTGACATTGTGTTGACCACTGGGGATAGGGCAATACTGTAATCATGGGATCTATGTTGAGGCAGGATTTTTCCCCAAAAAAGGGAAGGGCAGGTAAATGGCAGGCAGTCAGATCTTATGGCCTTCATTGTGAAAAAACACTCTGGGTCATTTCTATTCTGTGAACTATCATGATCTGAGTTTTCCCTTCTCATCTTTCTGTATTTGGTATTTAGTATAACATTTACATGAGCTGTGAAAAAAGTATTAACAGATAACTTATACATGTTCAGTAATCATAAACAGTTGGACTATATAAAAAAGCCAAAGAACAAGTAAAACTATTATTATGACTGATATCATTAGCAGAAAGTTAAAGACAAAACAAAATGGATTCAATATCAATCTGTAGGTGTACAGGCCTTGTTGAGGTCTTGGGATAGCTGTCTATCTTTGTCAGTGGTTCCTCATCCTCAAGGAGTCTTTGACATCCACAGACAGGGGTAGATGTCCATTCACAGTTAGGTGCCTGATAAGATCCTTTCCAACAAGGTTGGAGTGTGTTTTTTATTAGATTCCTTTCCAATAAACACTATCTGTAGGTGGTAGTCAATGATCTTTGAAGTCTACATCTTCTGGGAGCTCGCCAAATTCACCTGATGTGATGCAAGTTGCCAGTGGGGCACAATGGGACCTTGTGTACCTAGCATTGAGTCAAGGTCCATGGTGTGGCCCTGGATGGCTTCCTCAGATTCCTGCAAGCTACTAAGTAAATGTTGACACTAAACCTGTGGAGAATTTTTATAAGAGTTTATTTGAGCCAAATGATGACACTTGCTGGGGAGCAAGATCTCAAATGCTCCCCATAATATATATTTTATGGATGAGAAAACTGAGGCAGAGAGTTCAAGTAATTTGCTGAAGGTCACATAGCTAGTGAGTGACAGAGCCAGGATTTAATCTTGGTCATGACCAAGTCCGGAAGCCAGCAGTTTCTCTGAGTTGTTCCCTGAGTTGTCCTTCTTTGCTCCAGTTCTCAAACGTCTCATCTATAAAATGAGGGTAGCAATACCCTTCTCTTGATGCTGTTTTGAGGAAAGACCCAGATAGAGAAAAGGCTTTCTGTTTTTTTCTCTGCTTCCCAGGATCATGGAGGCAGAACCTCAGAAAGATCCCAGAAGGTGGTTGACTGTGGGACATTGAAACTAATAGTAAGTTCCCCTTGTTTGACCTCTTTTGGCCATACTCCAAAGCAAGGATTCAGAATGATTTGGTCAGACACCCGTCAGGCTGTGATCAGCCATAGCAGCTCCAGAATGGCTGTGGTAAGATGAAAGGCCAGGACAGAAGCTTAACTATGACAAGGCCTTGAGAAAAGTGGCATGGTGTCAGTGTTGGGATGGTTAGACAAAAAGGGACCAAATAAATTTATCTCCCTTTTTGGATCTGAATGAAAACACGAAGTACAGAGGGAAAGTGCTCCAGAAAATCCGACAAACAACTTGGTTTGGTTTGTTCATGAAACAGTAGGTGGATTGGAGAATGTCATAACAAACCACAGAATGACCACAGAAATAACTGTGCATAGCTTTTAGCCAGATTGTTGAGATATCAGCTGTTCTTTCTGAAACAGTCTGAAAACTACTACACCCTACTTGGAATTTTTAAGCCCCAGGGAGAAAATTGAGAGGCCACTATTTTTTTTGCCCCAGCAACTCTTACGTTTCTTCTATTTAAAACTAACAGCATCTGTCCTCACAACACTGGCTATTTCCTTGGTTTTCTTCTATAGAATGACTATGTATGTATGGAGTTTGGTGTGCCCACAATGTAAATGAAATAGTCCTTTCTAGAAGGAGTTTATAATAGTTGGATGATTAATCCCATTTACCTCATTAATCCTATTATCTATATAATGTGTGTGTGTGTGTGTGTGTGTGTGTGTGTGTGTGTGTGTACGGAAAGAGGAATGGAGAAAATGAGAGAGGAGAGAAAACCTAAGTATAACAGTCATCGATCCTTTTATCATGGTAACGTTAACATCAGTATGCTTCCAAATTAATACCCATTCCAGTTTTTTGACAGAAGAACCAGGGTCACAAGATAATGAAAATATATCAGGGTGAAGGAAGCAGTATGGGAAGAATTTTAAGCTTTCTCCAAATGGTAATAAAAAGGGTGGTTTTCTTGTTGCTGTTCCTCTCCCTCTTCCTCCTCATCTTCTCCTTCCTCTTCATCTTCTTCACCTCCCTTTTAATTCCTTTTTAAATAGTAAAATATACATAAAATTTACAATCTTAACTATTTTTAAGTGCACATTTCAGTGACATTAGGTACATGCACATTGTTGTGTAACCATCATCATCATCTGTCTTAAGAAATGACTCTGTACCCATTAAATTATAACTCCCCATTTCTTCCTTCCCCTCTCCTCATCCATGGCAACCACCATTCTACTTTCTGTCTCTATGAATTTGACTTCTCTAGGTACCTCACATAGTGGAATCATATACTATTTGTCCTTTTGTGATTAGCTTCTTTCACTTAGCATAATGTCTTCAAGGCCCATCTGTGTTGCAGCATATGTCAGATTTTTCTTCCCTTTTTAAGGCTAAATAATATACCACATTGCTTTCATCTATCTGTGAATGGACACTTGTGTTGATTTTACCTGTTGGCTATGGTAAATAATGCTCCTATGAACATGGGTGTATAAATATCTGTTTGAATCCTTGCTTTCAATTCTTTTGAGTATATACCCAGAAGTGGAATTGCTGGATTATTTGGCAATTCTGTTTTTAATTATTTTAGGAATTGCTATACTGTTTTCCATAGTGGTGGCACCATTTTACATTTCCTCAAGCAGCACACAAAGGTCTAATTTCTCCACATCCTTGTGTGTGTGTGCGCGCGCGTGTGTGTGTGTGTGTGTGTGTGTGTGTGTGTGTTTAATAATAGTCATCCTAGTGGATATGAGGTGGTATGACATGTGGTTTGGATTTGCAATTCTCTAATTATTAGTGATGTTGAATATGTTTTATATACTTATTGGCCATTTGTATAACTTTCTTTTGAGAAACATCTATTCAAGTCTGTTGCCCATTTTAAAATTGATATATTTGTTGTTTGTTGTTGAATTGTAGGACTTTTAATATATTCTGGTTATTAATCTCTTATCAGATCTATGATTTACAAATATTTTCTTCCATTCTGTGGGCTGCCTGTTCATTCTATTGATAGTGACCTTCATGTGCAAAAGTTTTAAATTTTGATATAGTCCAATTTATCTATTTTTTTCTTATGTTGCCTTTGCTTTTGGTATCAGGTTCAAGAAATCATTGCCAAATCCAGTTTCATGAAGCTTTTCCTCCTATATTTTCTTCTAAGAGTTTTATAATTTTAGCTCTTACTTTTAGGTCTTGGACCTATTTTGAATTAACTTTTGTATCACCTTCATTTAAAACAGAAAGAGCACTACATTATACCGATGTCACTTGCTATGTTTAAGGCCTAGTGTTTGGCACCGTATGGGACACAGATAAATGGAACATTCTGACCTCAGAAATTTAAGGATGCAGAATAGCCATGGTATGAAGCAGGAAGTGGCCTGCCAAGTTTTCCCTGAGTTCTATCTCTGCACTGGGACATCAGGTTTTATAGTGTAGTTTGTGCAAATCTTAGTTCAAAGACTACCCAGGAGCAGGTTACCAAAGAGGATAAGCTGACAAAGGTATGATGAATGACAGGGCAACGTCCCTGCTCAGACACCATTGTGCAGAAGGAGCTGCGTATTGGGATTTGTTTCCTCAAGGTGCCATGACTAACCATAACTGTCAGTTACCCTGTCCTGTTAAGCATATACCCAAAGGGGTTATTTAATTCCAAATTTTATAAAGTGACCAAAAAAGGTTTGTTGAGAAATCTACATACAGTGTAGGAACACAGACATATATAGCTTCAGAGTAGTCACTTGTTGATTAAAAGTGGCTAAGGAAAATGTCTGCACTATTTTGTCTGAATCCTCTTCTGGAGGCCCTGGTTGGTTCCATGATTTGCTTCTTGGTGTTAAGCCATGTCAGTTCATGCCAGTCATTACCTTGGCTCAGAACAGCTAAATTCATTCATTACAGAGAATTGTCTCTTACTTAACATTTTTGACATTCAAAGAATAAACAAAAAATTTAAAAATATTTTAAATTAATTTTGAGAGAGATAGATAGATATATGGAGGGAGGGAGAAAGAGAGAGAGAGAGAGAGAGAGAGAGAGAGAGAGAGAGAGAGAGAGACATTAATGTGAGAGCAAAATATCAATCGGCTGCCTCCTGCACACCCCTGGGATCAGACCCTTAGCCCAGGCATGTGCCCTGACCAGGAATTGAACCAGCAGCCTTTTGGTGCACGGGATAATGCCCATCCAGTTGAGCCATACCAGCCAGGGCACAAAATTTTTTATCATAACATTAACCCTTTTTATCCCTTTTCACTAACTCAAATTATTTGTGTATTCATTGCACACGTAAATTTAAGCATCACGAAAGCTGCTGTATCTCTACTACTTAGAACCTTACCTGGCACATAGTAGGCACTCATTAAACATTTGTAAAATAGATGAATGTATTGATAGGATTTAGCAATTTTTTGTTCCTGTTTGATACTGCACAGATCTCTGCAAATTAGAATTTCTGAGTGTACAATGTTGTTCTAAATTTTTATTTTCAAATAGCTTCTAAAATGTATTCTTCTCTGTGCCCCCCGGGGGAGGGTTTTTCTGTTTCCCTGGTTTTGGTGGGAGGGAAATAATTTGTGAGTTGAGCACTCCTAAAGAGGCTTGCTGCTGTTCAGACGTGTAATCCCTCTCTGGGCACTTCCTGTGTCACACCATTAAATGTCTAGCCTTGACCACACAGTTGAATTCTTTCACAGCTTCTCTGAAGTTATATGGTTTAGTTCCTTATTTCCTCCCGTTAGTATATATTACAGAGCAGACTGCCTTCTCTGCCAGTAACCAACATCTATATAACCCGGGCAAGTTATAAAATTTCTTTGTGCTTTATTTTTCTTATATGCAAAATGGGGATAGTAATAGTATCAATAATTAAAATTGTTTGGGTCAGGCTCTGTTCTAAGCATTTTACATTTAATAGACTTTATTCTTCAGTAACAATCCTATAAAGTACTATCATTATTCCCATTTTATATAAAAGGAAATTGAAGTACAGAAAGGATAAGTGCTTCATCCAAGGTCTCACAGATGGTAGGTGGTGGAGCTGGAATTAAAATCCACATAGTTAGCCCTAACTGGTTTGGCTCAGTGGATAGAGCGTTGGCCTGCGGACTGGAGGGTCCCAGGTTCGATTCCGGTCAGGGGCATGTACCTTGGTTGCGGGCACATCCCCGCTGGGGGGTGTGCAGGAGGCAGCTGATCGATGTTTCTCTCTCATCGATGTTTCTAACTCTCTATCCCTCTCCCTTCCTCTCTGTGAAAAATCAATAAAATATATTAAAAAAATAAAAAATAAAATCCACATAGTTAGATTCCAGAACTAGCACATTAGGGCATATTCCCCTCATCCAGGGGTCATGAAGAGGATAAGAGATGAAAATTTAAAGTGCTCAGCAGAGTGTCTGGACCAGAGTCAGCACTCTGTGGATGTTGATTGTTCTTATTGTTAATAGCTCATCTCCTTCCGTGACAAATTCAAGGTAGGCCTTCTGAAGACCACAAACACCGGTTGAAGACTGCAAAGGGGTAAAAGTGGATAAAGAGGGAATAAGGAGATTTAAATTGGTGTGTTTTGTTTTTTTATTGTTGACTCTATTATAGATGTTCCCCATTATCTCCCCCTTTGTCTGCCTCTACCCTACTCCTACATCCTCTAGGCCAGCAGTTCTCTTTTATAGGGGTCGCCTAAGACAATCGGAAAACACATATATAATTACATATTGTTTTGTGATTAATCACTATGCTTTAATTATGTTCAATTTGTAACAATGAAAATATATCCTGCATATCAGATATTTACATTGCAATTCATAACAGTAGCAAAATTACAGTTATGAAGTAGCAACGAAAATAATTTTATGGTTGGGGTCACCGCAACATGAGGAACTGTATTAAAGGGTCGCGGCATTAGGAAGGTTGAGAACCACTGCTCTAGGCCTTCACCATATGATTGTCCATGGGTTGTACATATATGCATATATATTCTTTGGTTGATCTCTTCCTGTCCTCCCCCACCCTCTTTCCCTCTGAGATCTATCAGACTGTTTAATTTATCCATGCCTCTAGTCCTATTTTGTTCATCAGTTTATTTTGTTCATTAGATTCCACATATAAGTGAGATCATGTGATACTTGTCTTTCTTTGACTGGCTTATTTTGTTCAGCATAATAATCTCCAGGTCTGCCTTGCCGGAGTGGCTCCATGGTTGAGCGTAGACCTATGAACCAGGAGGTCACAGTTCGATTCAGGGTCAGAGCATATGCCAAGGTTGGGGGCTCAATCCCTAGGAAGGAGCATGCAAGAGGCAGCTGATCAGTGATTCTCTCATCATTGCTACTTCTATCTCTCTTTCCTTTTTCCTTACTCTCCGAAATCAATAAAAATATATTTTTTAAAAATCTCCAGGTCCATCTATGCTGTCACCAAGGGTAAGAACTCCTTTTTTTATAGCTGCATAGTATTCCATTGTGTATATGTACCACAGCTTTTGGAGTACTTTTAATGGAAGGGTAAGTTCTGAGTAGGGGGTAGAAGATCTAAATCAATCCATTTCTTATATGGTGAAGATGCAGAGAAGTTTAAGAACTTTGACTAAAGTTGACTTTGAGAAAAGTCTATGGAGGCAATGGCAGTTCTGCTTGTTATGCCGTTAAAGGAAGGAGGAGGATGCCCCAAAATGGGGAGTGACCCACCCTCTTCTCCAAACACATCGGTTTTGGGAAGAGGAGATAACCATGACAGAAGTGCCAGGCGAATGGGGAGTGAGGACAGGAGGGAGAGTTGTTCTAATCCTTGAATAAAAAATCCCACAGTTGGTCATCCTCTGTGTGTCTGTTGTATCCTGAAGGTATGTATGTTTTTTAAAATTTCAGCAGGAAGATGAATGGAGGTGATTTCAGTAAGGGAGAGGCAACCTACTGGCATTAAATAGATAAAATAATAAGATATGGTACCTTTTCAGAAAGCCAGGAAACATATTAAAACAGTTATAGGATCCTTCCAATATATTTGGGGAAAAATGCACATTGCTGATAAGGTTGAGAGCCCAGGAGATGATACACACACAAAAACATACAAAATAAATTATTTCAAAACTTTTCGACTTAAGAACATATGAATGGAGACATCTAGCCTTACATAAAATTCCCCAGAGCTAGAAAATTTGTTTTTAGGAAGAGTAGAAGAGAAAGTTAACTTGACAAAAATCTAAACAACCAAAAAAATACCACTAAGAAATATGAAGTAAAAGAGAAACAGTGTCTAAGTTTGGGGATGGGATGGGATTACATTGAAATGCTATTCTTTGTAATCTCACATCACTACCCCACTTCTTAGGAGACTAGAATTTTTCTTTGATAAATATTTCATCAAAGGATTCACCTGTCAATTCACAGAGGAATGTAAGTCATGACAAAGAAGATGGGACACCAAGGTGGTCATAACAGCAGAAAGTGAGAAAAAAGCCTTCCATCTTCTGCTTTAGACCAAGCAGGCTTCTTCAGCTCTAATGTGAATATGAATCACCCAAGAAGCTGTTACAGTGCAGATTCTGATTCATTCAATGGTGGTGATGATATTCTGATTCAGTGTGTGTGTGTGTGTGTGTGTGTGTGTGTGTGTGTGTGTGTGTGTGTGTGTTGGGGGGGAGGACCCGAGATTCTGCATTTCTAACAGGCTACCAAATGATGGAGGAGATCCTGGTGTATGGGCTTCACTTTGAATAGTAAGAGTAGACCATATGATACCAGTGGTGACAATTACAAAAACATGTACAAATTTGGGGAGAATGTAAGAGACTTAGTTTTTGTGTGTGTGTGTGAGACCCAGAGAGAGAGACAGAGGAGTAGATAGGAAGAGGGGGAGAGGGAGAGAGGAAGAAAGAGAGGGAGGGAAGGAGGCAAAGAGGGAAGGAGGAAGGGAGAGACTAAGATAAAGTTGAACTCTTTTCAGGGCAGCTTTGGGGATTTTAATGCAAGAATACAAATAGGAAGGACAGGAAGAATGGGAACATGGTAGCAATTAGAAAATGAGACTAGTACCCCAAGCTGATTAGTGTCTCTATGCTCAATTCTTAATGGATATCCTTCCAATATTCTCTGTTCTTTCTCATTTCATGGATGTGTACAAAGTGGGTCAATTTTGTTCTTTTCAGCCTTTTTACCACCTAACCCTAACTCAGAGTTTGGCATGCAATAGATTCTCAACGAATATTTTGAATGAACAGGTTAAAAAGTATAAATGATCATACATCCTAGATTTTCTGGGCATTGGGTCTTTTAGACCAGCTATAATCCCAAATGGTTTGAAAAATCTGATTCTGGAGTCATTGGAAAGTATTAACAGGCTAAAGGAGGGGGAAGAAATGAGTGGACACAATTGGTCAAATGTAAGCAATTTAAGATAGGAGACAAATATGGATTCAGCCAAAATATGTAGGAGGAAACTACCATATAATATGAATAATGCCATTTTCTTAAATACCTCATATATGCTAGATATGGTCATAGTATATTGAGTGTCATCTTACTGAGTTTTCACAGAAATGTTATTAGGTGGATATTAGGTGATAGAAACTGTGGCAACAGAGGGTAACATTTGCACAGGTCACTTGGCAATAAAGTGGTGAAGAGGATTTACATTAAGAAGCCAAGTATAGATGCCTTGGACACTTGACCTTATGATCTGCCATCAATGCAATCCAGTGCCCAGTGTCTGCCTTCTCCAATAACCTGTAAACCCCATAAGAGCAAGAGTGTCGATTCCGTTCTTAGCTGTGTCCCCAGCACCCAGCATATTTTTTCATCTATAGGTACTCAAAAATAATTGTCAAATGAGTGGTCAGCCCAATTTGAAATGACCCCTCCTTTCTATTGATTGTATTATATAACCTGTAAAATACGAAAAAGAAGCTTTGCCCAAAGACAAGTGTTTCCTTGCTCTCAGCTTTGAGATATGTTTCTGGGAACTCCTGCATTAGGTTTGAATAATGCTTCTCAACATTTTTTTCCCCGAAAACCTTCCCTTGATCACCAGTCAAAGAGCCTTTTAAGTTGTTTTTTTACTAAAAGCCTCTTCCATGAATTTTAATACCATAGTTATATTGTATATCTGATACGTATTATGTGTATTTCTGTGTTTTATACATAATATGGGTAAGATTTTTTCCCTGCTCCCCTGTCCCAAGAACCAGTATTGGTCCCTTAGGAAAATATATGAATGAGAAGGATTGCGCATCAGAGAAAAACTAGGAAAGCATTCAAAGTACGTTTTACGTTCATTCAATCGAGTTGCAGTGACGCAGCAGTGATGCCGCAGAGATGGCCAGTTACATCCCCCAGTCTACCCTCTTCTTATCGAATCAGTTGCTAAGCACAACCATCAAGTTGAAGGATTATATTCCCTAGCTTTGCTCCACACTTTCCTTTTGGCTAGGTCACTGGATCTCAATCTTCCTAATGCCGTGACCCTTTAATACAGTTCCTCATGTTGTGGTGACCCCCAACCATAAAATTATTTTCGCTGCTACTTCATAACTGTAATTTTGCTACTGTTATGAATCATAATGTAAATATCTGATATGCAGGATGTATTTTCATTGTTACAAATTGAACATAATTAAAGCATAGTGATTAATCACAAAAACAATATGTAATTATATATGTGTTTTCCTATGGTCTTAGGTGACCCCTGTGAAAGGGTCGTTAGACCCCCAAAGGGGTCGAGATCCATAGGTTGAGAACCGCTGGGCTAGGTGAACACAATGACACTGAATTAAAGGACTATATTTCCTAGCCTTCCTTATAGACTCCTTCTGGCCATCTTACCAAGTTATGGCCAATGAGTCATGAACAGTGGGAGAGAAATAATGTCTATATTAAACTACTATATTTTGAAAGTCTATGTTACAGCTGAACTTAACACTAATAGGTACAAATTTCATTTTCATTATATCTTAAATTATCATTAATTCTGTATAATAAATTTACATTTATCAGGCCCCACTCCTTATAAATTTTTAAGGATTTTTTCCTATGCCCTTCTTTTGTGTCCACCTCCATCATTTTAATGACTTGCATTAAACATTTGTGTAGAGGTGCAGACAAAAAAAGTAATGACACTTGTATGTATAATATATACTGCAATCATGATGACTACAGTGGAAGTCCACTAATTTTGAATTTATGACTTATAGTCTATGTATAAATAAATTTTGAATGAGGGGAGTTTTCAATTAAGGAAGGATTATTGAAGACTGTAATAATGAGGAAGAGAGAAAAAGGAGGAGGAATGATAAAATTAGATAAAATGAGAAATGATAAAAATCATTATTTAAAAAACTTTTTTATTGATTTCAGAGAGTAAGTGAGAGGGAGAGAGATAGAAACATCAATGATAAGAGAGACTCATTGATCAGCTGTCCCCTGCACATCCCCTTGATGGGAATCAAACCAGGGACCCTTCAGTCTGCAGGCCGACACTCTGTCCACTGAGCCAAACCGGCAAGGGCTCATTTATTCTTTAGATTAATTTAGAGAAGGAAGAAGAGAGAAAACAAGTATTTACAAATTAATGTTGGGTTGTATTGAATAGCAGGGAAAATAAAGATCTAAAGGTCAAAGTAAGTGTCAGAGTGAAGAAAAGTTCCAAAGCTTAAGCCTTTAAAGAAAGGATGGATTCCAAACACAGTCATGCTTGTGCTGAATTAGGATTTGCTCTCTGCTATAGGAAAGGCTCTGGAAGCCTCTTCACCTGCAGGCTTGGTACAAAAGCCATCAATTATTTAGCTTAAAAATCAGGGGTAAGAGGTGACACCAGGAATTGGGATTAAGGTTTTTTATTTTGTTTTGTTTTTGCTGGGAATTTAATTGCGAAGTCTTTACTTGTGGTAACCAGCAGAATGACTCAGAATGAAATACAAAATTGGGCAATAAAGTTGTATACCTCTTAGAGATTTGAAAAGAAATAACAAAACATACAAAAACAAGGAGAGAGTTTGGTTGCCCTGTAAAGCTGGATCAAGAGAAAACACCCAACCGGATAGAGATTTTGCTTAATTTAAGACCATATAAACACACAGGTTCTCTTCCCAAGTCATGAGTCATGAAAAAAAAAATGTTGTTAGTAATGCTACATGGAGAGTATCTATGATAGACATTGTTAGCGTCCAACCAATTGCCATTCCCCTCTACTTCCTTGTTAACCAAACCTGCATTTTGATCAGAGAGGTAAAGTGCCCTTACTCAAGGACTGAATCAGACTTGGTCTAAGTTGGTCATGGAGATCTTTTTCCCCTTTGGCAAATTTACACTTTCCCAGCCATTCTTGCAGCCAGGAGTGGTCATGTGACTAAATTCTGACTGACAACCTGTCCGTAGCAAGTCTGCTAGGGAGCACCTTTGAAATACTTTCGTGTTCAGGTAAAAATGAAAAGATTTGCAAGAGAAAATTGTTCCCCTTGCCTACTTTGACCTGCTTGGTATGCTGGTGTGATGATGTGCTGACTGGATATATACTGGCCAACTTGTGACCTTGTGGTGACAAACAAGCAGATAAAAATATTATACATAGAGTTTGAGGAGACTTAATTTTGTAAAAAGCCTGTTTTTTGTTTGGAGCCTGGGGTTTGGAAGAAATTATTGAGCTATTAACTCTCCTAATGCTAAAGGTTGGTCATGGACAAGATGTTACATGCTCAGTGATGCAGTGAAAAATAGAACATGAAGCCTGGCTGGTGTGGCTCAGTGGTTGAGTGTCAACCCATGATCCAGGAGCTCACAGTGTGATTCCTGATCAGGGCTCGATCCCCAGTAGGGGCCATGCAGGAGGCAGCCAATTGATGACCAATGATCGATGATTCTCATCACTGATGTTTCTATATCTCTCTCCTCCCTTCCTCTCTGAAATCAATAAAAGAAATGTATAAAAATATTTAGTATTTGAATCATTCCAGACCGTAGAAAAGGAGCTGAAGCTTCCTGATTCTTTTTATAATGCTAACTTAACTTTATTACTAAAAGTTGATCAATATATCACAAAAAGAAAAAATTATTTTCCTGTATGAATATAGATATAAAAATTCTGTATAGCATGTAGTAATTGATTCCAGCTGTGTATTATGAGAACAGTGTAATATGATCTAGTAGAATTTATTCTAAGACTGTAAGGATAGTTCAATATGAGGAAATCCATCAGTGTAATTTATTACACCAACAAATTAAATGAAGAAAGTCAATAATTATATCAATAGATGCCTAAAAGCCATCATAAAATTTAACAGCCATTCCTAATAAAAAGTATCCAAGAAATTTAAAAATGAAGGAAAGTATTTAAACGTAGTAAATTCTTTTTACCAAAACCCAATAGTGAGCACTATACTAAAGCATAAAAATGCTAACACTATTTTCATTTAAAAATAGGGTTGATTTCTTGTTATATTTAATCTGTGGTGAAATTGATCATACCTTTTTTTCTACCCCCACTAGTTGAGGACATACCCCTCAATGAAGTGCCTGAAATGATGTATTTAAACATATTTTTCTCTTTTTAGATTGAGACTTTCTAAAGGCAGATATAGGCTTTACAAATTTTGTATCCTTAGTCCCTGCTAGCTTTTGCCACAAAAAATTTTCTTGAATGCATAAGCAATTAAATTAATATAATAGTAGAATTTTGTACTTTATAAAAGTCCATTTCCCTTCCCCATAAGTGGACTGTGTCAGTTTTGTTTACATATGATATGCTGTGTATACCATGAGCACAGTTTACAAAGCCATGTTTCAAAAAATACACCCCAACCCCTCCAAAAAGAAATGGACTGTGTTAGTTTTATTTACATATGACATGCTGTGTATACCATGAGCACAGTTTACAAAACCATGTTTCAAAAAGTACACCCCAACCCCTCCAAAAAGAAAAGAAAACAAAAAAGTCCAACCAAACAACTATATCTGAACCAGAGGGCAAAGACCATTTTCACTTTTTATGATTTTATCTTTCCTTGAGATTTTAAGATTTCACATAGTTTTATGATCATCAGTTTTGTAACTCCTTTCATAATTGTTCTGGGATTTATTTATCATATTTAGAAGTTGAGCTGTGAGCAGCTTGGAAATGCAATAGTATGCCACTTAGCTTAAGTTTATTTACTTTAGAAACCATAAGAAGATTAAAAACAAAAACAAAAAAAAACCCCAAACTGTTTGGGAAATGCTTCTCAAAGAGGAATTTTATTTTCACATCCTTCCCACCTTCTAAAACCAAAGTAAAAAATTTTTTTCTTTCCAAATTGCTATTTAAATCTGAGGGCGTCCATATATTTAACTTCCCTAGAATCCTCAGTTATTTCACTTAGCATTCATGGACTAGGCCCCTCTACCTGTATTTGCTGCTACCTATTTATAAACTAATGCCTCCTGCTGCTGTGTCTTTCTCTCAAGAGACAACAGATGTGCTACCCTGAGATGGAAAACAGAGGTTGGATGTTCAGAATTCCACTCTGGAAGGGTTGTGCACCCCAAGTTAATGCACTCATTTATTTATTTAACAAGTGCTTATGAAGCTCATAAGCTGGAGTGGGTACAGAGTGAAGACAGGCTGCCCTTGCAAAGGAATGTAGTCTGGCATCCTTTTCCTTGTTGCCTGTCTTTGCGTTTTTTCTGCCTATGCTGTGTGTTTCTCAGTGCTATCCTTTGAAGTCAACAAGGAAACAAACAAACAAAAATAACAACAACCATCTTTTTACATTTAACAACAAATCTAATTATTATAAAGGACAATTTAAAGAAATAAGATTTCCTTTTTCCCCCCTCTCTTTATCTATCTACCTATCTCCTTCCTTCCTTCCTTCCTTCCTTCCTTCCTTCCTTCCTTCCTTCCTTCCTTCCTTCCATCCATCCATCCATTTTTGGTCTGCCTAGCTTTAACCTCATCCGCTCTCTCCTAGAAACAGCACCCTGATTTTCTTTGGGGAATTCACCCTTTTCTACTGCCAGCCTGTGTCCACCAAAGCTTCAGGATAGACATGGGATCCTGATTGCCCAGTAAGGAATTCTTAGGATTCTAACTGGAATGACAGGAAAAGGTACTCTTATCTACTTACTAAATTGGTTTAATTTTGGTGCTGCTGATGGCCATCTTGTCACTACAAGTAGAGAAATTAAGTGAAAATGAAGCTGAACAGAGAGGAAAAGGAAGTGAGTGATGAAGGAAGACACGTTTTTGATGAGACCATTTAAGTTCTTGAATTTGACCAGGCCTGTGAGCCAATAAATTCTCTCTCTTTTTTTAAAAAATCACTTTGAGAGGGACTTCTCTCACCTGCACCTAAAATTCATGTAATAGAGGCACAAAAAGCAATCCAGAGGAGTCAGAGAAAGCTTCCTGGGAAAGTAACATTGAAATGATTTTCTAAAGGAAGTTGGCTAAGATGAAAAAGGAGAGTGTTTTCAGCAAGAAAACAGCATGTCAGAAAACTGCAGTTAGAAAATGTTCGGTTTCTTTGAAGAACTGAAAGCTGTTCCCTCCGGTTGGCGCACCGAGTGCAATAAGGGACAGAGTAGGAGCACCACGCAGACGTGAGGCTGTGGAGGTTATGCAGGGTCACAGTGCACAGAACTTTATCCTCAGGGCAAGGGCAAGGGTCTTCACTGGGGCAATGCAAGATCCCAGTTCCATCCCAGAAGTGTCTCTCAGGGAACCATTAGAAAATTGATTCAAGAGGGGGAATCAAGGAGACCAGTTAGTGTGGCACGATGGTGGCCTTTCTGAGCAGTGTCAGTGGAACTAGAGAGAAATGAATGGATTAGAGAGCTTTGTAAGTTAGAATCAAGAGGCTTGGAGACTGACTGGGTGGAGTGAGAGGAGGAGGAGTGAGGAGGAGTCAAGTAAGATGCAGAGTTTCCTGGCACGGGCACTGGCGATGGTGTTGAGGGAGGGTATCACACACAGGAGGAGAAGGTTTGGGAAGAAGAGGAATTCCGTGTCGGAGAGTTTGAGTATCAGGTGTTTGGCATGTCTGAGGGGAAATATGGAATAGGCTATGGGAATTATGGTCAGGAAAGTAAGTGTGGTGCTAGAGATATAAATTCGGGAGATATGTGAACCGTGTCCAGCACTTCCAGTGGTGAACCTGAGGATTAAAGAAAACAGACAAGAGAATATAGCTGGGGCCAGGTGGATCACTGTGTCTGGATGAGGACACAGTGACAAAGCCTGTAAGCCGAATCTTTATTTTATAGCCAGATCACACAAAGCAAAACAAGGGAGTGGTCAAGATGTTTACAATGTTCTTTCGAGTTTCAAATCTGCTTCTTTCCTGTTATTGCAGTTCTCTAAACTCTATCAAGCTTTGCTTTGGCAGCACTTGCTGTACCCCCCGCAGTCCACATCCCTCAGCTACCTAGGACTACAAGGTGGGACTATAAAGTCAAGCTTACATACAACCATAGCCTTTGGCTATAATTGTGCTGGGAGGGCTTTGCCCTCCAAGCCAGGACTTATATGTGCCTTTGCCACAAGAGGACCATACCTTCTCTTCAGTCCAAGGCTTGATCCTGTCCAAACGCTATAGCTGCTCTCCACAGATATGGATGCAACTGAAGCCATGATTATAGGTGAAATATGTGTTAGGTAAGGAAAAAAGAGGGCTTGGGGCAGAATCCTAAAAAAATCAGTATTTAGTGGATGAGCAGAGGAGAAATGGCCCTAAAAGGAGTGTAGAAAAAATTGATCAGAGGGACATAAGAAAAATCATAAGAGTATGGCACCTCAGACTAGAGCATATGTCAAGGAGAGAGTGGTGAAGAGTCAAAAATGCTGCTTGGATCAAAGAACTGTTAAAAGTTAGGGAACTGTTAGAAGTTAGTGTTACTGCTTATTGCAGAGAGAGATGATAAACCCTTGATAATACAACTACTCATGTCAAGGTTTCAAAAGAAGGAAAGGTTAATCTTTAGGATAATTTGGAAGTCTTAGAGTAATTCTGAAAGGAGACGGTGAGGAAAGGAGATGGAAGGGAAAGAGCCAGGGAGTTAACTGAGGCTCTTGTGTGATGGGACATATTCACGAGCCTCACAAAAGTTCTGTAAAATTTAATAAATGTGTGCATGACTGAAGTGGTTATTGTTTTATGGACGCTGAAAGAGGGGCAAAATTTCACATTGGAGAAGGTGTGGTAAAAAACAGAGGGCAGGTGAGAAAACTGAAGCTGAGGGTGCAGGGGGAGCCTGGGGACCTCGGTGGCAGAGTCAGGTGAAGGTGGGGTTAGGCTGTCTAGATCTAGGTCTAGGCCTCCCACTTATCATCTGGGGAACCACCCTGAGCCTCAGTCTCCTTCTCTGCAGAAAATTAAGACAATAGTACTTGATAATTGATAGGATTTTTGTTGGGATTACATGAATTATTTCATGTGTCTGGCATATAATAGGCTCTTAATAGACTTTGGCTATTTTCACAAAGTCCTGAGGAAGGGCTTTGGGCTTCCACAGGCCAGGGAATTAGGAGAAATTAAGGCAATTTCCCCTAGGGCAGGGGTGGGCAACCTTTTTGTGAATGCGTGCCAAACCAGCAAAATCTCTGACTCAAAATTCTTCTGCGTGCCAACCCTAATTTTTTGAGAACATGTTATGCCTACTTGATATCTCTTAAGGTGTACATATGTGAAAAACCTTGAAGAAATAATAAAATTCATTCGAGCGACAAAAACACAGTATATGATGATGAAAATACATTTATTTTTAATGTATACATGTTATGTAAAATTACTTATTTATCTAAGATGCACCTACACTGAATTTATCTGAAAAATAAAAAAGTCGATATTAAGAAAAAAATTGTAAATGGAAGATTATAAGAGAGGGTTTCGCCTGCCAGCAAAAGTTACTGGCGTGCCATGTTTGGCACGTGTGCCAGGGGTTGCCCACCCCTGCCCTAGGGCTTAAGGGCAAGGGAAGTTCCCAAATGATACTAGCATTATATAAAAGAAGGATTGAGCATTGTCTGGGATTTAGCCATAAGGATGGTGTTACTGATCCTGGAGAGAGACATTTGACTGAAATAGTTTGGACCAAAACTTAATGGCAGTGTGTTCATTCAGAAGTGAGTGAGTGGGGACAGTGACATTGAAAAAAGAAGGTTAGCTAGGAAAGGCAGGAGAGAGAGAGACAGGATGGAATTTTATCTCAGAGGCTACTCATTCACCTAGGGCAGTGTAATTGTCTCTTCTAATAAAGGTGATATCTTTTTTTAAAAGTGATTTTTACAGAGAGAGGAAGGAAGAGGGAGAGAGAGAAATATCGATGTGACAGCAAAACATCAATCACTGCCATCTGTATGTGCCCTGACCAGAAATCAACCAGGCAACCTTTCGGTGCACTGGGTGATGCCCATCAACTGAGCCACATTGGCCAGGGCAGTGATATCTTGATATCGCAAAATTTGCCTTCCTAGCTCCTTACTCTGTTCCTACTATCATTTATATTTATTTATTTATTTTTTGTCATTTAGATTTAAAGAACACAATCAAGACATAAAAAGTATAGCCTGTTGGGAAGTTTAATTTTGAATCTTGTGCTTTAAAGAGGCTTATTAATTTTCTGTGTTCATGAACCGAGACCCAATCTGTGTCATATAGCTCCTCATATTTTCTTCCTGAGTGGAGAGAAACATCTTACTGGCATATCATTACTCTTCAAATAGCTGGAAGCATCATCAAAAATTGAGATAATTACCCCTAACAGGAATAAATGAATTTTGAGTACATGGGCTCCCACCCCTTAAAGCAGGGCACAGGAGGTTAACCAGGCAGGGCGAGTCTCGGCTGGAGGAGTCCATATAAGTCATTCTTAATTGGAGGTTTCACCTTTGTTCCCTTGAGCAGCTGCCAAGGAACTTTCTCTATGTGATTTGAGATAAATGAGCGAGACAAGGAACTGTTTGCATCTTTAAGATGAGCTGCTAGGCTATTCCTTTGAAATCCAAAAGGGGATGGTGGTGATTAAAGATACATTTTTTTTTACAATGTATTGTAAAAGACAGTGAAGAAGTCCTGAAGGAAGAGGCAGGACACAAGGAAGCCCACACACAGTGACTCTGGGAAGCTGTCTGTCACGCTGTTTTCTTACTCATGCCAGAGGGAGGCTGACAGACAGATCATAAGGAGAACGGTGGAGTATGAATCAGAGCATCACTGCTTCTTTGTAAAAGAACAAAGGCAGCAAAGGGAAACCTTGAAGGGAAACTTACATTAACACCCTCTTCTGCAGACAATCTCTGCTGCTCCTCAAGGGAAGACACGGAGACCATCCTTCTTTCAAGGCTCTAGCCTCAAAGGCTACATGTTGAGCATGATTGTGTGATGCCATAGAAACAGCGCTGGGTGGAGAGTCAGGGGTCTGAAGGTATAGGGCTATCCTATTCACTTCTTTGCCACTAATTTGGTGACTTTGGGCAAGCCTTGACCCCTCGGAACCTCCGTTTGCCGAAGTGTAAAATAGCAGAAAGCAGATGGCCACTGGTATTCTTACCTATGATGGGATTCTGAGCATCTTGAAAGATGGACAATATATCTGTAATAAAGAGGCTCAAAAGAAAGCTGCTGCTTTGTGTATTTTGCTTTGGGAATAATATGTTCCATTATATGGGAAAAGAAAGAATGGGTGTGAAACCCAGACGTGTGGGGCTGGCACGTGCAGACAATAATATTCTTATATAAAATTTGGATAAACACTTATTATACACTTGCTTTCACCCAGAATACTTGGTTTTCAATTCCTTAATCTTTTGGAATGCTGGAAATTACTTCTGGCATTTTCATCATTCCTGGGGTACAACTTAATGCTATTTGAAACAGAAATGGTTTCAGCCTCAAAAATAACACAGTTCCTGCTAATCAACTTAAAATCTTCCAAGTCACACAAACTGTCGGAAGCCAGAACCTGTTTTTCTGGACAGGGAATGTATTTGCTCAGTCCATGAGATTGAGATCAAACTTGGATATTATTTCCCAGGTTCTAGTCTTTGGAAAGCAGATGAAGAATACCTCGATGGCATGAGATGTTTTGTGAATAGCAAACTCTATAAACATTTTTTTAGGAACCACATTTTGTCCTGAGAATAAATTAGGAAGGTCATAGGTATATTTTCTTGAATTTATTTTTTGCTTAGTGTGGAGCATAGCATGTTTTTAGCACACAAAAGTGTTTGTTGAATAAATGGATGAATGCATACATATATGGAATTTAAAAGAGACTATGAAATCTATCATTAGGAATTTTTCAAATTAAAATTTAATTATTGCTATCAATTTTAATCTATTATGTATATCAAAGGATTGACAGTTAATGAATGAGTATATTCTTCTGAACTCTTTTTGAGATAGTCTTATTAACTTTAAAGGATTCTAATGGCATCTGGCTTTCTTTAAAAAAAGTTAACAAATAAGAGAACCAGTCTTTCTGTTTATTCAGACATCCAAGAGCTAGTCAGGGGATGATTTAATCTGGGAATAACTTCCTAAATCAAGTGGCTTCTCTGAGAGGCCTCTCTCCTTGGAAACCTTCTTGAGTCTGATGGTGACATTCGAATTGTGGGCCCCTTAGATTCAGCGAGAGAGATCTGGAAAGGAAAAGGGTTGATTAGAGGAAGGTTTGATCACTTTTGAAACTAAGAAAGCACACTCATTGGGATGAGGAGGAAAGTGCTAACTATTCACTTATTATCCTGATTAAAAATGTGAGTGAAGATATTCCTATCTGTCTCCCATGGGCTGCAACTTGGAAATATTTAATTTTGATGACCTATTTTCCTTTTTGATTAAGATAACCTTTCCTGGAGGCTTTTCCTGTGGGAAATAAACTCTATAATACATAGCTAATATTGAGGCTTCTGCTGATCATTGTTTCACTGAATGTGTACCTAAGAAGACCGTCAAAATTTGAGTGGGACCAAACGTTTAAAGGACCTCGTTGTATCTTGACAATTGACATTTATAAGTTGGAATATCATTCAAGATCTGTTTGATCACACATATTTATTAGAAGAGTAAGATATGATATTTTATTTTATTTCATTTCATTTTGGTAGCAATGAGTCATGGATCACCAGGGTTGATCAGCCAGCCAATCCAACATCCTCATTTTATGATGAGAAACTGAGGTCTGGAGAGGCAAAGTTACTTGACCCAAGGACACTGCTAGCTAGAACTAAAATTTAAGTCTTACAATATTTTTGAAATTTGTAACAGGCTGCATTGCCACTTCTTGGCAAATTCTATGTAAGTTCTATACTTTGATTGAAGCTTCACTTGAGGTAGAAAATGGTCTCAAAGTGTGACTATTCCTGTTCTAGATTTTTTTCCTAATCAGTCATAAGTTCACATAGCTCAGGATACCTTTTCTTGGAATCTATCCCTAGGTCATACAATAATTAGTTTGTGGATTACTTCAAGGACAACGGCAAAAAATGGTGGTGGAGCAGCTTAAGATTCTAAGGGGATATAGACTTACAAATATACAAGTAAACTTTGGGGCATCAAACTGGTTTGCATCCTAGTCAGTTCTCATCTAACTGATCTTCCCTTGTGGGAGGGGCTGTAGGCTTTGACTTCAGATCAGGTCCTCACACCCTGGTTCTCTCTCTGTAGGACTGGATGACTGTGGGGTCTTAGCCTGGCCACCGGGACTCATAGTCTCAGTCTGTGCATTCACCACAGGGGCAGGTGCCGCTTCCCTGCTGTACTCGCCCTGCATGGTAGGCAGGCGCATCTTAAAGTGTTGAGACTGCTCGTAGCCTCTGAAGCCACCTTGGGCAAACTCACCTTTCTGTGCCTCAGTTTCTTCATCTGTATGTGGGGATAATATTTGTGTCTAAAGAATAGGGATATGTGGAATGATTCACAGGATTGTCCAAAAATAGCTTTGAGTGGTTGTCCCAGACTGGCCAGTGTAAGCTGGCTCATACTGGAGCCACTGCCTTCATTCACCTCAGCTGGTAGAAGGCAGTCAAAATATCAGGAGATTCGTGCCTTCCTCTTTGCAGACAGAGGGAATTGGGGGATGAGTGGTGGAGGTGGGGGTGTGGTGGAAGTGGGGGATGGGAGCATCTAGGGGATGGAGGGATATAGCTCAAGTACCATGGAGAAACCTCATCTTTAGTTTTCAAGTGAGAAGTCACAGTGAATATAACATTTTTATTAGCTGGCATTTTAAAAAATAATGCATCAGTGAAGTATCTTACTTCATTTTATCTGAATTTGAATTGTTTGAAGAGAATGTATATTTGGCACATAGGAGGTGCTCCTGGTATGCTTATGAATTCACCCATCTATTTATTTGATATACTACTTATAAAATCCAGAATTATTCTAGGTGCCAGTCATTAAAAAAAAAGCAAATAAAATGACCCTTAACCACTTTTTACTTTCTTATTCATTTACATCTTTGACTTAGATTTCAATTAGGTAAAATTCATAAAACTCAGACTTGGAATGGAGATTCTTTATAGTCTAGAGATTACTAAGCCATTAACAAATGCTAATGGCTTAGTATTTGTTACTGCAAAACCTGGATTGGCACTAGATACACACACACACACACACATTTAAATTCGCTTTAATTTTCTTTTTTTCCTCTTTATATTTATTGATTTGAGAGAGAGAGAGAGGAAAAGAGAGAGAAAACACATCAATTTGTCATTCCACTTATTTATGCATTCATTGGTTAATCTTTTTATGTGCCCTGACCAGGAATCAAATCCACAACCTTGGTGTAGCAGGATGATGCTCTAACCAACTAAGCTACCTGGCCAGGGTGGCTTTAATTTTCTAAAAATAAGGATGCTCCATGTTGATGTTCTATATTAGGGTACTGGTTTGGCTGCTTCAGCAGAAACCAAATAGCAGTGGTTTAAACTAGAAAGAAGTTTCTTTCTTTTATACATACAAATCCAGGTTGGCAGGGAATCCAGGGAAAGGCAGCCCTGGATGAGGTTATCCAGGGACCCAGAGTTCTTTCTGTTTCCTGACTCTACCATTCCCTAGGGCCGTGGTCGGCAAACTGCGGCTCGCGAGCCACATGCGGCTCTTTGGCCCCTTCAGTGTGGCTCTTCCACAAAATACCACATGCGGGCGTGCACGTACAGTGCGATTGAAACTTCGTGGCCCATGCGCAGAAGTCGGTATTTTGTGGAAGAGCCGGTGTTTTGTGGAAGAGCCACATTGAAGGGGCCAAAGAGCCACATGTGGCTCGCGAGGCGCAGTTTGCCGAGCTGCAGTTTGCTGACCACTGCCCTAGGGTGCTGCCTTCATTAATGTGGGTGATGGTGTCTTGCTACCACCTGCTTGTGCCCCAGCCTGACAGATTGTCAATGAAAAAGTGGAAGACACAAATTCTATTCAAGACCATAACCTGGAAGTTGTACAGATTACTTCTTTTTTTTTTCTGATTACAAATTTTTTTTTTAAATTTTTTTATTGCTTAAAGTATTACAAAGGGTATTACATATGTGTCCTTTTTCCCCCCACCCTTGACAATCCCCTGGCCTCCCCTACCCCCCAGTGTCTATGTCCATTGGTTATGCTTATATGCATGCATACAAGTCCTTCGGTTAATTTCTTACCCCCCTCCCTCCTGCCCCCCAACCCTCCCCGGCCTTCCTGCTGCAGTTTGACAATCTGTTTGAGGCAACTCTGCCTCTGTATCTATTATTGTTCAAAAGTTTATAATAGTCTCTATTATCCATGAATGTGTGAGATCATGTGGTATTTTTCCTTCATTGACTGGCTTATTTCACTTAGCATAATGCTCTCCAGTTCCATCCATGCCGTTGCAAATGGTAAGAGTTCCTTCTTTTTTACAGCAGCATAGTATTCCATCGTGTAGATGTACCACAGTTTTCTAATCCATTCATCTACTGATGGGCACTTAGGCTGTTTCCAGATCTTAGCTATGGTGAATTGTGCTGCTATGAATATAGGGGTGCATATATGCTTTCTAATTGGTGTTTCTGGTTTCTTGGGATATATTCCTAGAAGTGGGATCACAGGGTCAAATGGAAGTTCCATTTTTTGTTTTTTGAGGTAACTCCATACTGTCTTCCATAGTGGCTGCACCAGTCTGCATTCCCACCAGCAGTGCACGAGTGTTCCTTTTTCTCCACATCCTCTCCAGCACTTGTTGTCTGTTGATTTGTTGAAGATAGCCATTCTGACAGGTGTGAGATGGTACCTCATTGTTGTTTTGATTTGCATCTCTCGGATGATTAGTGACTTTGAGCATGTTTTCATATGTCTCTTGGCTTTCTGAATGTCCTCTTTTGAAAGGTGTCTATTTAGGTCCTTTGCCCATTTTTTGATTGGATTGTTTATCTTCCTTTTGTTAAGTTGTATGAGTTCCCTATAAATTTTGGAGATTAGGCCCTTATCAGATATGACGTTGGCAAATATGTTTTCCCATGCACTGGGTTTTCTCGTTGTTTTGCTGATGGTTTCTTTTGCTGTGCAGAAGCTTTTTATTTTGATGCAGAAAAATACAACATTCCAAAACTCAATCAGGAAGAATCTAAAAATCTCAATAGGCCAATAACTATGGAAGAAATTGAAGCAGTCATCAAAAAGCTTCCAGCAAACAAAAGCCCAGGACCAGACAGCTTCACAGGGGAGTTTTACCAAACATTCAAGGAAGAACTAAAACCTATCCTCCTCAGACTACTACAAAAAATTCAAGAGGAAGGAACACTTCCAAGCTCATTCTATGAAGCCAGCATCACCCTAATACCAAAACCAGGTAAAGACAACACAATGAAAGAGAAATACAGGCCAATATCCCTCATGAACATAGATGCCAAAATCCTCAACAAAATCTTAGCAAATCGGATCCAGCAGTACATCAGAAAGATCATACATCATGACCAAGTAGGATTTATTCCAGGGATGCAAGGATGGTACAATATCTGCAAATCAATAAACGTGATACATCACATAAACAAATTGAAAGAAAAAAACCACATGGTCATATCAATTGATGCAGAAAAAGCATTCGACAAAATCCAACACCCATTCTTGATAAAAACTCTCAGCAAGGTGGGAGTAGAAGGATCATACCTCAACATAATAAAAGCCATATATGACAGGCCCACAGCCAACATCATACTCAATGGACAAAAACTAACACCATTTCCCCTAAGAACAGGAACAAGACAGGGATGCCCACTCTCACCACTCCTGTTCAACATAGTACTGGAAGTTTTAGCCATTGCAATTAGACAAGAAGAAGAAATAAAAGGCATCCAAATTGGAAAAGAGGAAGTAAAACTGTCCTTATTTGCAGACGACATGATATTATACATACAAAACCCTAGAGACTCCATCAAAAAACTACTAGACTTAATCCATGAATTTGGCAAAGTAGCAGGATACAAAATAACCCCAGGAATCTGAGGCATTTCTATACACCATAGTGAACTTTCAGAAAGAGAGATTAGAAAACCATCCATTTACCATCGCACCAAAAAAATTAAGAATAGTTAGGAATAAACTTA
>NW_005871079.1:4278759-4492108 GCF_000147115.1 Myotis lucifugus
ACTTCCCATCAAATACCAACGGCATACTTCACAGATCTAGAACGAACTCTCCAAAAATTCATTTGGAATAAAAAAAGACCCCGAATAGCTGCAGCAATCCTGAGAAAGAAGAAAGTAGGTGGGATCTCAATGCCAGATATCAAGCTGTATTACAAAGCCACTGTTCTCAAAACTGCCTGGTACTGGCACAAGAACAGGCATATAGATCAATGGAATAGAATAGAGAACCCAGAAATCGGCCCAAACCAATATGCTCAATTAATATTTGACAAAGGAGGAAAGAACATTCAATGGAGCCAAGATAGTCTCTTCAATAAGTGGTGTTGGGAAAATTGGACAGATATATGCAAGAAAATGAAACTAGACCACCAACTTACACCATACACAAGAATAAACTCAAAATGGATAAAGGACTTAAATGTACGACAGGAAACCATAAAAATTCTAGAGGAATCCAAAGGCAACAAAATCTCAGACATATGCCGAAGCAATTTCTTCACTGATACAGCTCCTAGGGCACTTGAAACTAAAGAGAAAATGAACAAATGGGACTACATCAGATTACTTCTTACAACCCATTGTATTGAACTAGGCCAATGGGCTAACCTTAGAAGGCTGGGAAAGTTAATCTTCAGGTGGGTAACCATGTGCCCAGCAAAATTCAGGAAAAAAGATTAGTATGGATATTGGGGAAAAACTAGTGATATTTAAGGGGTGTCCTGACTCCTTCTTCCTCAAATATACGTCTGCATTTTTTAAGGAGATTTTTTTTGGTTTTGTTTTATAAAACTAAATTTAAAAGCTACACAGAACTTTAGAATACTCATGAGCCCAACTTCCAGATTTCATGTTGCTTGTTGAGCGAACCCCAAGGTATGAAAGTTCAAACTCCCTGAATAATCTATGTCTCCTCTTTAATGTTAAGAACTGGTAGTATGGGCATTTCCCCCCTTTTCACCAGTCATGGAGATGCCCATTGGGAGGAAATGGGCTATAGCAGCCTATTAGTGATGCAGGGGTACATGTGACCAACTTCCACATCCTCGCAGGTCCTCTCAATGGCCTTGCAGTCTCTCCCCCTTCCAGGATAATTGGGCTCATTATTTCCTTATATAAATGAAAAACATTCTAAAGCCCGACTCTCCAACTTAACTTCCGAACATCAACCTGGTCCAATGCACTTTTTCTTGAAATATACAAGGTCCAGTGTGTGTTGCATTCAGGTTTTTGTTTTTGTTGTGATTTAACTTGCAAATGGCAAGCCTTTCTCTACTGTAAAGGATAGGGGATGTGTCCCTCTCTCACTGTTTGGGCAAGTCCTGGGGAAACAGCAGACAGATGTGATTTAGGAAAGTGTGTCAGCCAGAGTCACTTATAAAAACATATATAAAAGAAGACTGTTTTTCATAACTTTTCAGGGCTCTCAAAAGTGAGACTTTCATGAGCTTATTTCTCAGATATAGGAGAAACACCAAATTCTTAGAGAATGTCCAACAGCACTAAAGTTAAATAAAATCATTTGAGTTTCTGTGCTGAGCACAGAGGATTCTGCACATGACTCTTGCCTGAAACCATATGAGAACCTGAAACAGAATAGAGGCAAAAATTTAAAATGGTATTAAAATGTTAATTTCTCTTCAATAGTTCCACTTGTAACAGTGTCTGAACTCACCGACTTGAAAATAATGCTTTCTTCTTTGTGACAATAGGATAACTTTGGACTGAATTGTAAGCATTTCAATTTGGAAGAAGTGTTTTGGTTTTGATTTACATTTAAACGAGGCTCCTTGTGGATGGAAAGGATGTCCTAGCAGGATGTCCTGATTCTGGCTGAGGTGGCATCCAGAACAGAGAGAAGGGATTGGAGGGCCTACCAAGTGGCTGCTTATTGTGGTCCTATCTTCCAGTCTCCACAGGGATAAACGCTGGTGTAGGTGAAATGTTTGGCCTCCCAGGAGGAAAGGGAGTAGAACAACCCAGTGTGGCATAGATATAGTCACCATTATTTATGAGGTTTAGAGCTGACTGAGGGAGGACTGAGGAATTTTTATGCTGGTCTCTTTTCTAGGTGGGAAATGAACATTCCTAGTGAGTGAGAATTGCGAAATGATTTTTGATTTTATAGCCCAAAGCCCTGTTTGCTTACATTTACTTGTTCTCTTCTCAATAGCTAAGGCTGAATATGTAGATTGTAATTCGTAAGTAACAGACACATAAATAATAAATCTTCATTAATGTTTAGACTAGACTCTTGTAACCTTTCCTATTTCTCTATTAAACTTTTCTCAAAAACCTTTTTGTCTCCCAGGATATTGCTGTGCATTGGAGGAAGGTTTTGTTTTGCTTTGTTTTTTTGCCAAAACAACAATTGGTAGGCTGTCAAAATAGAGTTACTTTGCCAGTTAGGTTGACATACTTCAATCCAATCAAATATCTGATACTTGGAAGCAAAGAAGTAAGGAAGGAAGGGAGGGAGGGAGCGAGAGAGGAGGGAAGGAAGGGCTAGATTTAAGGGAGGTACTGGAAAAAGATCCAAAGTTTATCTTGAAGAAACATCACCCTTTTACCAATTGTTGAGAAGCCACATTGAAAATCAGACCTGAGTATGCCTTGAGTATGAAGTAGACACAAAAAAATGATGCCTCTAACCGAGGTCCCAATACCATGACACTATTCTGTTGTTATAAAAAGATAATATTAGAGGGATAATAACAAAGACTCCAGCTCTTCTCACAGACTAATTTCAGAAGAGTTTCAGTTACTTTTTTTCTCATTCTTTAATTGACCAAGGTGTTAGCGGACAGAATTTCCCCCTTTTCTGTCCACTGCCTAACAAAGTCTAAAAGAAGACTGAGTTTTTCCACAATACAAACAGACCTCAGTGAGCCAAACCAGTTCCATTGTGAATCTTCTTCACTACAATCTCAATGCAAGATATTCCCTGCCTTGCTCAATCTGCCCAGCAACTCTTATTTCTCTTCATGGAACCATTGCTTTAAGTATGTGTATAATGGTGTATGTATGTTTGGGCATGAGTGTGTGTGTGTGTGTGTGTGTGTGTGTTTGTTTGTGTCACACAGCAAGGGTGAGAGGATAAAACAAAAAATGCTCTGAATAGGGGAGTTTCCTCTACACTCTTCTCTCTTCATTTGTCCAGTAGGAATACAGAGCTGAATATTAGGGGAGCTATTTCTAGTGCTGAAATCCAGTGATGCCAGTCACATAGATAACTCACTCACCTTCTCTGTATTTTAGTTTCTTTCTTTTCTTTTTTTTCTTTCTTTCTTTTTTCTTTTCTTTTTTTTTTTTCAAGATGGGGGCATTCTGAATCAAATGAAATGGGAGGGGACTTTGAAAAGCAAAGGAGGCCAGGACTGTGATAATGCCTTTAGGACTTCCTACTATTGCCGTCTGTGTTTTTTCTCTACTTGAAGCAGCTGAGTTGGATGCTGGAGGAGGAAGAAGGGTGAGGACAGGCAGAATCCTGGACAGTGCAGCAAGTTTTTCTTCCAGGACAGATGTTCCCTCTGGTACCAGGACGGCCTTCTCTTTTCAGACTCACACAACCATATCATGAAGCTCTATCAAGTCCAAATAAATTATTATGTCTTTGAATCCTCTTTATTTTATTTTCCCTCTCACCAAATCATTTCTTTGTCCAGGTGTGTCCTTACCTCCTGGCTGTGTTTCCCACTGATCGCCTCTGGGGTTACTCCCTAGAGTTGTGTTTGTTAACATGATGCCTGTTCTCCTGCACAAATCTCTCTCTAGCTGGTCTTGGGATTTCCACAGTGCTCTAATTACACAGACAGGGGCAACATTTTCTCCAGAGGTTCTGGAGGGGACAAATCGGCACTCAATAGTCTCCTCAAATGATACTGTGGAATGTAACACAGAGTGAATGAAATTGTTCTGAAGCAGACTTAAGGAAAAAATTATTTGATTTTTTTTCTTCAAATAGTATGAGATTCCCATTTTAGAAGTTAGAAAACCAAGCTGCTGCTTGTCTTTTCCTTTGTAAGCATCAGAATATGGAGTGGAAAAGAAGTTGACAATCCAAATTCTGGCTTCACAATTTTCTATTTGATATTGAGTTTTTTCAACCTCTTTGAACCTTAGTTCTTTCATCTGCAAGATAAATTTAACATACAGGGTGTCCTCAAAAGTGTATACATACTTTATCAGCTAGGTTGTTTTGAAGCTTCAAATAAATGGTATAGATGTATATGAGAGAATAAACAGTAATCTACTGAATGTCCAGCAAATTTCCATACAGGGTGGGGCAAAAGGAGGTTTACAGTTATTTGTATGAAAATAATACAATAATAAATAAATAATAAGACAGGAATAAACTCTGTTTTGCATACTCACAACTGTGAACATACTTTTGCCCCACCCTGGATGTATGTTAATTTTCCATTCTGTCTTTCCTATTTTCTCATTTGCACAAACTTTATGGAGCAAGTAGTAATAATGCAAGTTGTTGAGATTAACGATTTGCAGGAACACAAAATGTTTGCAAATATCATACTAAGTTATTACTTGTGTGTGTGTGTGTGTGGGGGGGGTGCTATAGTTCTTAGTCCAGCAAGATATCTCACTTTTAAAAAATTGTTTAAAGTATTACATATGCCTCCTTTTTCCCCCATTGACCCCTTCCCTCCACTCCCACCCCCCAGGACAAACCCCCACCACCCCAGTGTCAGTGTCCATTGGTTATGCTAATATGCATGCATATAAATCCTTTGGTTGATCTCTTACCCCCACCACCCCCCAACCCTGCCTTCCTTCTGAGGTGTGAAGGTCTGTTCAGTATTTCTTTGTTTCTGGATCTATTTTTGTTCATCAGTTTATGTTGTTATTCCACAAATGAGTGAGACCATGTGATAATTATCTTTCTCCGACTGACTTATTTTGCTTAGCATAATGCTCTCCAGGTCCATCCATGCTGTTGAAATGGTAAAAATTCCTTCTCTTTTATACAGCATGGTATTCCATTGTGTAAATGTACTATAGTTTTTTAATCCATTCATCTGATGATGGGCACTTAGGCTGTTTCCAAATCTTAGCTATTGTAAATTGTGTTGCTATGAACAAAGGGGTATATATGTCCTTTCTGATTGGTGTTTCTGATTTCTTGGGCTATAGTCCTAGAAGTGGGATTACTGGGTCAAATGGGAGCTCCATTTTTAACTTTCTGAGGAAACTCCATACTGTTTTCCACAGTGGCTGCACCAGTCTAAGATATCTCACTTTTGATTGAACTTGGTTTATTTTTCTGCTTTAGTAAAAGAGGTGACAAAGATTCATTATCATTCTAAGGAGGTTAAATCATTGCTATCATGCTTATGTTGGTTCTTCCCTGTAGAAGAACAACTTCCTACCCCTAAATCATCAGGGTATGCAGCCAAGGAGGTTGCTGGCAAAAACTTAAAATCAGGTCTCTTGTGTTTTGTGTTGGTGTGTATTCTTTATTTTAAAAATTATTTTTTTTAATTTAAATTTTTTATTGTTGACAGTATTGCAGATGTGGGCTTCTTGTGTTTTGAAAGCTAATGGGTCCTCTAGAGGCAATCCTGGTAGCATACATAGATGGTGTTTGGGTAAGCCCTGTTGTCTACCCAGAGTGTATAGTGAGGCCCTTTGCATTTCAGGGGTTAATGGGGGAAAGTTGCTTGATCTTAGGGAGGAAAGAATTAGTGGACCCCAGAGAAGGAAAGGAGACAGTAGCTCTGTGTCCACAGTGGTGGTGGTTTGAATTACTGTGACAGTACAGGGAAGTGAGGCTGGTGTTTGCAGGGATGGCTGCTCAGGGAAAGGCTGACACTTAGAGCTGTGATTCTGGGAACCCACAACATTTTGTATCAAAACTACTCTTGAGGGAGCAGGATCATCTTCCCATAAAGATTCAAGGTGAACTCTGTAGGGACTCAGACCCACAATAGATCAGAGTGACGATGCAGACCCAACACCACATAGCGGTGAAAACCAGAGGTAGCAGCAGACCCTTCAGATTCCAGGGTCTCTCTTTTTCAGATGACGATATCAGAATCACCTCACCTCTTTCCCAGATCTTTGCATATTTTAAAGATGGTGAGATGAGGAGGATATTAACATTCTATAATTTGGCACTGGGGGGGCTCAAGACAGATTTATTTAGGGAAAACAAAAGCTATGTGATGCTAACTGTAACTTTAAAGTATGGAGCAATTTGATTCAGCTATGTGAACCTGCATTAGTGTTTGGCTAATTTTTCCTTTTGCCCCATATTTCAAGTTATGTCCCCCCCCGCTTGGTCTGTGTTCTTTCTATTTTGTATTTGAATGAGAGAGAGACAGAGACAGAGAGAAGATAGAATAACCTGTCTGACTAACAGAAGTGGTTGGGGAAACAGAACATGTTATTATAGTCCATTATTACTTGTCTTTCACCAATGCTGGTCATGGGTTATGACCTGTGCTCTCCTCAGCTGTTGCTGGAAAATTACCCTTGTAGACCACGTGAGCCTCTGTGCCTTGCTGCTTTCCCTCATGTGTCTCAGGGCCAACACTTTGGGGTGAATTTTTTTTGTTCCTCATACAAAAACCATATTGTATTGTTAATATACCTTTTTCTATTAAGTTGCAAATTGCACTGCCTTATTGGGCATATTTAAATGTATTGAGTCTCCTAGAAAAGATATATATCTGAAACACAAATAAGTGGGATTATTTTGTGAATAAATGATTAGGCTACAAATAACATTGACTAGCAATAGGAGAAAGAATGCCTTCCCACAAATGAAATATCAATTGTGAGTGTGGTAAGGCAGGGCTGGTCTGTGCTGCTGAGGGGTGTAATGAATGATTCTATTTTGCAGTTGTTTCTAAAACGTAAGCATTTTCGAATCAGTGATGCAGTGTTTGGCCCCAGGAGAAAAGTAAGAATTTCTAAAGACAGTCTCAGTTTCCAAGTACAAATTGTTCAAAGAGGAACATTGTGTCTCTCATCCTGGGCTGGACCAGTTGGGCCATTTCAGAAGAGCATAGACGTGATGTTGACTCAAAAAGTCAGTGATGTGACCCTAATTTATTATACGACCTTGGTCAAGTCACAGAACCTTTTTGTTTCTTGTGGTAGTTGTTTTTAATTTGTATAATTCTGGACTTTGAAAAAGGTCCTTTTTCAGAACTCTACAAAACCTGTTCATTGATGGAGACAAAACATTCCTTTAGGACTTTTGGAGGTGTCACTTAAGCCTCTGAGTCATAAAGTTTGGATGCTCTTGTCTTTCCAGATGCTCAGGGGTAGTTGTAAAGAGCGATAGATTTGCACACGAGTTCCAAGCCTCTGAGATTGCCCTCCTTAACTCTAGGAGTTGAGAGCAAAGGAGCAGCTCTGGGAGTGCACATCCCAGGGAGAGTGCTGTGCAGCCTGGGGCAGAGGCATCTGGACACAGGGTTTTCCCACAGTGATTCGAGAGGGACAGTTTTACCTTCTCTGCTTGGAACTCCAAGGAGGTCATGGGACTGAAGAAAAAAAAAAGAGATGCCAAAATTTCAATAGCTTTTCTTTTACAATAGAAAAATGCAAAATTACCAAACACTTGTATCTTGTCCTCTTTCTACATGTCTTACTCTCTTCCTCCTCTGCATGCTATATGCTGGGGTAGATGAAAGCAGCATGAGGGAAGGAGGTCATTAGTATTTACTAGTCTCCTATGTGCTATGCCAGACACTAAAAGAAAAGATTTTATTTAATTCTTACGAGACCTTTTTGAGGTAGCTCAATTATAATCCCTATTTCATAGATGAGGGAACTGAGTCTTAAGAGCATTAGTGTAACTTGCCCCAAATCACACAACCAGTAAGAGGCAAAGTTAGATTTAAACCCAAATCTATGGAGGTGTTGCAAATCATTTTCTCTTGTGACTCTCATCTGTCACTTCTCCAATGATTTACTCTAATCCCCTTTTCATTTGCCCAGAGATCAACATTTCTAAATCTCTCCCAGACTCTTCCTCTCTCCCTCTTTGCTGCCCGATTCCTCTCCAATTTAGCTGGCCATTAGCCAATAAAAAATTTATTTCCATCAGAGTGACAGAGAAGGAGATAACATTTTAACACTCCGGCATAGAGTCTACATTTTATAATAATTTTATTTTCCATGAGAGACTAGATGTGGGGTTCAACACTAAAAAACCATAAAATTAGTCCAGTTCAGTGAAACCACAGGAATATGGGTATGTCTAGTGATGCCTGGGGGAGGTCTAGTCAATAATGGTGTGTCTTAAAAGCAGGTTTTCCTTCCCTCTCTGGTGTGGAGGCACATATACAAAGTGCTTATGAGCATATAAAGGAATTTTGACCTCAAATAAGACTTCCTAATTGACTTCATTTTTATCCAGATAACATCCTATCCAACTGTATTTTGGTAGAAATCCCCAACTCTGGTCTGTATGAGGCACAGGTCCTAAATGCACCTCTCTCCCATGTTCACTACAAGATTATTCTGGTGTGGCCATGGTGTGGATATGAAAAGACGTCAGTTTTAAAATTTTCCTTAGATAAATGGTAGTGATGCAGTCTTTGAATTTCATGTTTTCTCAACCCAAAAAGAAAAAGAAAGAAAGAAGGAGAGAAAAAGAAAGAGAAAGATAACGAGGTTTCTAATGCCTGTCTAAAAGACAGACTTTTGGTTGACAGAAAGGAAGAGAAACTCTTCGTAATTGATTCTACTTCCCTCCCATACCTTGGAAGTGAATTTCTACATACAAAGAGCATTTATGAAACAGAGGAACTCTCTTCATCCCTAGAGCATAGGAGCAACATCAGGAAGAGCAGAGTAGTGTCCTGCACTGTAGATTGCTAACTGGTTTCCCACCATCTACTTTCATCTTCCTCTACCCCAGTGGTCCCCAAACCTGAATGTACATCAGATCCCCTGGAGGACTTGTTAAAAGATAGATTGCTGGGCCCTCCCTCCAGAGTTTCTGACACAGGAGGTCTGGGACGAGAGCCTGGGAATCTTCATTTTAACTGCTTCCCACGTGCTGCTGCTGCCGCTGATCTGGGAATCCCACTTTGAGAACTATCGCTCTAATCCTTTTGCTTGCAGCCCCCAGAGTAATCTTTAAGTGTATAAATCAGATCTTGTCGTGTTTTTACTTAAAACCTTTGCCCTGTCCTTCCATTGTATGCAGAACAGAGTCAGGTGCCGTTCTGTGCTTGCAAAGTCTCATAGGGTTGCCCTCTCCCTACTTCTTCAAGCTTATCTCCTCCTGCTCCCTCCTCTTGCTCACAAGGCTCCGGCTCTTTGGCTCTTTCTCAAGTTGTCCTAGAAAACAGAGAGCACCTGTTCCCCTTCAAGGCTTCAAGCTCTTTGTTTCTCCTCTAGTGCCTGGGTGATTCCTTCTCAACCTTCAGGTCACAGGCCAGTGGCCCCTCCTCCAGAAGTTTTACTGACAATATCATCCAGGGCAGTACCCCCACCTCACTGCAGTCATTCTACTATAACACCTCGTTTCCTCTATAGTAGTATCACTGTCTGAGATAAAGAGATGAAGTCCTCTCCCTCTAGAGCAGTGGTTCTCAACCTTCCTAACGCTGCGACCCTTTAATACAGTTCCTCATGTTGTGGTGACCCCTAATTTCATTGTTACAAATTGAACATAATTAAAGCATAGTGATTAATCACAAAAACAATATGTAATTATATATGTGTTTTCCGATGGTCTTAGGCGACCCCTGTGAAAGGGTCGTTCGGCCCCCAAAGGGGTCGTGACCCACAGGTTGAGAACCGCTGCTCTAGAGTATAAGCTCTATGATGACAAGATCTTATTCCTCTCATAGCTGTAACCCCAGTGCCCACAGAAGGTGTTTGACACATTGGAGGTTAGTTTCTATTGTTCAAAGTGGTATGCTTAAACAAGGGGTCTGAATTACACTCCTTGAGTAGGGCAGGCTTTGGACTTAGGTAACCAATCAGTGAGGATAATAAGCTAATCCTTTCTAATGTTACCGCACCCCATGAGCAGGACCAGCCCAGAGGGCTAGGCTGAGTAGAGGGATGTTTGAGTCCATGGCGATGCTTGTGCTGAGTTTCCACCACACAAGAAAAGTCTATGAACCCAAAGCAGGGAGGGTTGGAGCAGCAAGAGGACCTCCTTTACTATTTCCCGGGGTGGGTCCTCTAGCCACGATGCATCTTGAAGCCCAGATTGCAAAGTTAGTGACAATACAGCCTTATTTGCTGGCCCTGGGAGAAGAAAGATCTCATCCTCAACAAGGAGAAAGGCCAGTGGTCATGTGCGTGTCTGTCACCAGAGGGGATTCAGACTGGATGAAACTTTGGCACTTCACTCCAGACGAGGAGGATATGTGAAATTTCAAAGTGGGCTTGGGGCAAAGTGGGCATGATTTTGACAGGTCTTCCTGTATCTGTTTGATGCATTATTTGGAAATATTTTTGAAAATGGACATTTTTCAGTATTCTTGAGTCTCTCACCATGAAACAAAATGTGATTCTCCCACCCAGGCGCCCTCAGAGATCCGCAGGACTTCTGCTCCTACTCCTTCCCTTCCAGCAGCCCCGATGCTGTAACACAGGTGTAACCCAGGACACAGAAAGTGACTCTAAAACAGTTGTGTTAATATCAGAGCCTCACATTAGAGAAACTGCTGAACATCAATCCCATTTCCCAGCACCTAGCTCACTTCATATGAGCTAAACCTGATCTAGGCTAGACCCAGAGAAAACACATGTTTCTGAATGTGGTCTGGGATCATCTAGACTGGCAACAGTCTAGCACCAAGAAAGAGTGAATGACTTCAGCACAATCTAGAAGGAGGCACATTTCTGGAAGAAGCAGGCACTCTTTTAGGTGATAACTCTCTGAAAGACGCTCCCGTTCTAGCTGTATCGATAAAAGTTATAGACACCCATGCGCAGCTCCAGGGGGAACTATTCAGATTGTAATGGACCAAAATGGCCCTTTAAGGAAGCACATGATGATGAGAGTGGCAGTGATTTCAGGTTTGCCTATAATCCCAAGATGGTTCGTTTTATGTGTCAACTTGACTGGGCTAAGAGATGCCCAGATAGCTGGTGGCACATTATTTCTGAGCATATCTGTGATGGAGTCTCCGGAGGAGATTAGCATTTAACTGAACAGACTGAGTAAAGAAGATTGTCCTCACCTATATGGATAGGCATCATCCCATTCATTGAGGGTCAGAATAGAACAAAAAGGTGGAGAAAGGGAAAATATTCTCTCTCTGCTTCAGCTGAGAAATCTGTTTTCTGTCCTCCAAAGAGAAAGGAAGGCTTAGTCACCCTTAGAATAAATAACAACTCCCTTTCCCATTTTAATAACTGAAAGAACTGGAAATAGAGTTAGAAAATGGTTGGATTTACGCATCTGAATAACAGTCATTGTGGCCATTAGTAACACACAGGAGTTTGAAAGATGAGGCAGAATGGGACTCTATCCCTTTTAGTTCTCATACTTCCCTCCCTGCTAAGCAGACCATTTTGGTGTGCAGGATTTAGATATTCTAAAAAGATCAAACTGGTAGTCTGAGTGTTTACTTTTTTTTTCCTGCTGTGCAGTGAAGGCAATCATGAATGATGGCAAAGCTTTGTTAGAATGCATTCCAAAGAAATTCCAGCCAGATGGACAGTGGAGACTGTGGATCCAAGAAGAATCTGATGTTGGGTGTCCACACCTTCGAAGCTCCACATCTTCTCTCCTTTGGTAAATTCCTTCTGGAAGAATCACTACTGTAACAACATCCTCCCCCCCGCCCCCCTGAAAAAAAGAAAAAGGTTAGGTAAAAGATGAGAAGAGGCAAGAGCCAGGGTGTAAGGAGAAGGAGAGTGGAGTACAGTAATATTCATCTGGTGGGTGAGGAAACGGAACTGAGGGTTTTGGTTTGTCTGGGTTGAGCTGAGGAGGAAGAGCTTGCTGAGGTTTGAGGACAGCATGTTGCCAGTATGATAATCCTGGGAAAGGACACAGACACGCTCAGTTTTCTCCATGGTTTGGATTCCTCTTAGCAAACCAGATTTGCTCAATTGAAGTGGGGAAGGGAACAAGGTAGTGCAGTTTTGTTCCTTGGACATTTTACTTTTAAAATGATTTTGGACAGAACTACTAAGAGAATCCTATATAATAAAGAGGTAATATGCAAATTGACCATCATTCCAACTCACAAGATGGCCGCCCCCATGTGGTCAAAGATGGCCACCACAAGATGGCCAGCAGGGAAGGGCAGTTGTGGGCGATCAGACCATCAGGGGAGGGCAGTTGGTAGGGACCAGGCCTGCAAGGGAGGTCAGTTAGGGGCAATTGGGCCGGCAGGGGAGCAGTTAGGCGTCAATCAGGCTGGCAGGGGAGTGGTTAGGGGGTGATCAGGCTGGCAGGCAGGTGAGCGGTTGGGAGCCAGATTGGAGAGGGTGCAGGCTGGGCTGAGGGACACCGCCCTCCCCCCCCGCCCCCTGCATGAATTTCGTGCACCAGGCCTCTAGTAGATAGATAAATGGATAAACAAAATGTGGTGTATACAGATCATTGAATACTATTTAGCCTTAAAAAGGAAGGAAATCTGACACAATGGTATAACATAGATGAACCTTGAGAACATTATGCCAAGTGAAATAAGAAAGACAAATACTGTATGATTCCACTTGTATAAGATACCTAGAGTAGTCAAATTCATAGGGACAGAAACTAGAATAGTGGTTGCCAGGGGGTGGGGGTAGGAAAGAATGAGGAGTTGTTTAATGGGTGTAGAGTTTCATTTTTGTGTGATGAAAAAGTTTTGGAGATTGGTTACATAACAAAGTGAATGTATAATACACCTGAATCCTATACTTAAGATGATAGGTTTTTTTGTTATGAGTTATGTTTTTTGTTGTTTTTTATTTTTTATCACAATTCAAAAAACTACAAAGAGATAAGGTAGTTCTGAGATTTTTGGCTTTGTCTTAAAAGTTGATTGTTCATTTAAAAAGGGATTTTAAAAAAGTGAGTAAAGCCGTAACTGGTTTGGCTCAGTGGATAGAGCATCGGCCTGTGGACTAAAAGGTCCCAGATTTGATTCCGGTCAAGGGCATGTACCTTGGTTGTGGGTACATCCCCAGTAGGGGGTGTGCAGGAGGCAGCTGATCGATGTTTCTCTCTCATTGATGTTTCTAACTCTCTATCCCTCTCCCTTCCTCTCTGTAAAATATCAATAAAATATATTTTTTTAAAAAGTGAGTAAACAGAAGTTCATAGTGAGATGGATACTATGATCTCTTTTTCTATCCCTAAGGATATTGCTGTGGAAAATAGAAAGGTTTTTTTGTTTTTGTTTTTTTGTTTGTTTGCATTTTCCTTATCATAAACCTACATAACTTTGGGCAAGAAAGAAAACATTTATTGAGTATCTACTATTTGCTTGGTATTGTGCCTGGACCTTTCACAAATGTTATCACATTTAATACTTATATACAGCTTAATTCAGTTTATAAATAGGTAAAGCTGAGGTTCAAGAGAGGTTCAGTTATTTGCCTAAAGTCACACAAGTGGTGACACTAATAAGAATAACAAGAAGAGTATTTGACATTTATGGAGCACTTAACTATGTGCCAGGCATGATTGCAAGAACTTTCCAGTTTTTATTCATTTAAGTGACAGAGGCTGCATTCAAATCCAATTTCTTGATCTCTGACTGCCATCTTTCATTTATAGGTGATGTGACTGAGCGTTAGACTCAATGACATGCCCTGGTCACACAGCTACTTAGCACCATAGCTAGGCTAGGACCAGAGGCCATATCAGTGCTGTTTCTAATTCATACTCGTTGCTATCCTGACTTTGGGAAAAGAATTATAACTGCTATTTATTTGAGAAACACTTAAAATTAGGACTAGCTCCTTCAGAGGGGACACTTAGTGAACTCTGAATCTGTTTCGTGAGCTGGCGTTTCCCTTTGGTATCCTATCAACCAGAGCCATCAAGACCAAGAATAAAGAGACAAGTGATTACTTTCCTGGATGTAATTTCAACTCTTAAGTGGTATACATCATGTGACTCTATAAATGCACTGTTCTGGGTTAATGTGGTGATAACCCTGTGATGATTCAAAAATTATTTTTATTCCTATTACAAGGCATTTAAAAATATGTTTTTATTGATTTCAGAGAGAGAGAGAGGAAGGGAGAGGGAGAGAAAGAGAGAAACATTGATGAGAGAGAAACATTGATCCATTTCTCCTGCACGCCCCCTCCTGGGGATCTAGCCCACAACTAGGACATGTGCCCGGATTGGGAATTGAACTGGTGACCTTTCCGTGTATATGATGATGCTCAACCAACTGAGCCACACTGGCCAGGGGTACAAGGCATTTTTTATGATTGTAGTGGACATGTGTGACTTATGGGAAGGTTCCACATCATAAAAGAATAAAACTGAGGCATAAAGTCCTTGTCTAGGAAGAGTTGGAACATTTTCCTGGATCCACATTCTGTCTCATAAATAATTCTTTTCGGTTTTGAGTAAATGCCATTAACTGTCAGACCAAGGCCATGCATCAACTTGAGATATGCTGCTTGCTCTTCACTCTTTCTTTTCCTAAGATCAGGGAGGTAAGGGCGTGCTTTTATTTTACAATGCGTTCTGGGTATCAGTGCTAAACATAGCATCTACAGAGATCTCACATTTTTTTCTTCCACTTTCCTGCTGGAGTCAAGAAGAATTCATAAGTGGAATCAATATGTGACTTGTCACAAAGGAATTAAACAGAGGAGTTTGTAACATGAAGATAAAAATGTCTCTTTCCTCTCTTGGGTGTAGCTTTGTCTAAAGTGATAATCAAAGGGAGGACTTAATGTGAGCAGGCAATTCACTCCATTGCCATCTAACCCAATATTCAATGGTTTTTACAACTCAGATTGTAAGATGAATTAAACCAATATCATTTATTTGCTTTCAGCATGAAAAAATGAATCTCTGTTTTTAAGGTAGTTATTGCAGTGTTTTGGAAGAAATGTCCCTCTGAAATACTATCTTTTGTGTGCTTTGGAGCATATCATTGCCCTTGTTTCAGGGAAATCAAACATGTGTGTGCATGCACAAGTGCTCACACATGTTTTATTAGTCAGCCCCTCCTCTCTCCCAGCACACAGTAAAATGCCGGCCACACAATTCAGCAACTTTCTCTGTGGGATTCTATCAGTATTTACTACCGATGGGCTCTGGGGCTTCTTGTGAGGCTACACAGGCCCCTAATCAAAACTCTTTGCATTCTGACTCTGATTCCAACACTGTTCAATTTCCTGACCATGGAAAAGGATTTTCACTAAATTTCCCCATCGTAAACCTGGAATTGTAATAAATAAATGTTTTCTTCTCACCACCTTTGACTCCAAGCACCTTCTGGTATCTGGGAGGATTTAGTAATATTGGAGAGAGAGCTTGTACCTAGAATTATCTTTTGTAAGTGTGATGAAGTTCAGGTCATTTGGTTTTTCAGCTCTAGGGATTTATTCCCTTGGATTGAAGCCCGGATCTGACCTCCCAGGGGTTAAGTTTCTGTCCTTTGACCTAGTGTCTGAATTGGAAATGCTCTACTTCTTCATTTTGTCAAAGAGTCACTCTTACTACCTTTTTCATAGTCAGTTTTGATACTGTCTATTCTACCTTTCATTTAAGTGTGTCACCTCAGCAATCTAGGCACAGTCTGAAATAAGACCTGATATCTGCTCTTCTGTTTTCTGTTTCCATGCTGGTTCTTACCCCTCTATTGGTTGTGGGGAGAGGAGCTTGAAAAAAGACAAATGGCTGACCCCCTTAGTCCTTCTTGTAGCAGAAGAACAAATTGTTGAAAATAAGGCTATACCTTCTAAATGTGACATGTGGTGGCCTTGATTTCTTTTCTTGGTTGGCCTTTTCTTTTGAGTGGGGGCATGCCACAGTGCTGTTGGAGCTCCCAAAGGACCTCCGAATAGTTGAAAATGCACAGTTCTCCAGACCAAGGAGAACAGGTTCAAGGTTGTGGTCCAGGATTGGAGAATCACAGGGGAGCAGGCTGAACACTGTAGATTCCCTGGCAGTCAAAGCCAAGGTGTTCATAGTTTGTGACAATATTCTCTAACTGGTCTCCTTGCTTCAGGTCTTTTCCTTGACTTTGGAATAATGTAAATGGGATCACAGTCATTCTGCTGCTTATCCTGCAGTGGCTTCATTGCCTTAGATCAGAACACCAAGATCTTAATTACTGTAAAGGCCTTACATTGCCTTGTTCCTCCTAACTTCATGTCACACCCCTCCCCTCCTTTTTTTTTTTTGACTACTCTCCAGTCACATTAACTTACTTTAATATCTTTGAATTTGCCAAGTTCTTTCCTGCCAGAATATCTTTGGTCATGTTGTTTTTCTTGCCTGGAAAGCTGTTTGTCTACTTGACTCCTACTAATCCTTCAGATTTTAGTTTAAATGTCACTTTTTCAGAAAGACCTTTCCTGTTAGTCTCTTTCAGAGCACTTTGTTCTCTTCGTAGGACTTATCATGATATGTAATTATATGTGTTCATTTTGGTTTAGGGTTAATATTTGTTCGTAATTGTTGGGTTGTAAAATTTGTAAAGATAGGAAGATAAGTTGTTTTGTTCACTACTGGGCCTCAATAACTGGCACATAATGGATACTCAAATAGTGTGTGTGTGTGTGTGTGTATCTTGGGGTTAGAAATCAAGATAAGCAGTTTAGACTCATATCACATTTAGCACAGGCCTGAGCCATGAGGTAAAACCTGGCATGTTGTCAAATACCAGGAGACCCAATTCTTCAGGAGTGAGGTTATATGTCAGAGGCCCAGCAGTAGGACGTGACTGGGGAATGACTGGGGAATGCGTGTGCTCTGAATGCAGAGGAAGAATCCAGACACACATGGGACAGCACCAGACAGGGTCAGAACTTAGCAGAATAACAGGTAGCAGACACGTGGCACCAGTGACCAGGAGCACAACACACATGCAGTGGGAGCATCTGGATTTCACTGCAATGATTCCACTTACAGGGCCTAGCTGAGTTCTCCTGTGACAGTTGCTAGGCCTGACAGGCTCCGACATCCTTCTGTGACCTATAGACTACCTGAACGTCTGCACTTGATCACTCATCTTGACTGTGGAAACTCAGTCTGCACATCCCTCACCCCAGCTAGTGTGTGCCGTGCAAATGCTGCATGGCACTCTTTGGTATTCACTACATAGTTCGCAATTGTGACAGCTCCCTTCTGTTCCCAGAGGCATTGAGACTGGGTGATAGGACATTCTCAGCTATTTTAAATGCGTTGCATCGGATTAAAAGATCTCGGGGCTGAAAAGCCCATACAAGTCACACAAAGAAAAAGTCATTGCAGGCTGCTTTGACAGAATGACTTTTTGCTTTGTAAGGGCCATCCAGCCTTATCAGGGAAGAGAGGCAAAAAGGAAGAGCCTGGCATCTCACTGGGCTCATGGAACAGAGGCTGTTTGAATAGGACCTTATAGATCAGTGGTTCTCAACCTGTGGGCCGCGACCCCTTTGGGGGTCGAACGACCCTTTCACAGGGGTCGCCTAAGACCATAAGAAAACACATTTATAATTACATATTGTTTTTGTGATTAATCACTATGCTTTAAGTATGTTCAATTTTTAACCATGAAATTGGGGGTCACCACAACATGAGGAACTGTATTAAAGGGTCGCGGCATTAGGAAGGTTGAGAACCACTGTTCTAGATCATTTTCAAATTATTTATCTTTCTTGGGTAAACTTAGTTTTGAATGAATGGATTACTATTATCATTACTGATTCATTGTTTTTCCCTCAAGGTTTCTTTTCAAGTGTTCCTAAAGTAGGAAAAGACACAAAAACCAAGACAAGATCAGTTTTCTCCCCATTTCTCCTTTTGTTTCAATATATATCCTCAGGAGAAGGCAGTTTTCTTTTTCTGACATAAAATGGGCCCCGTAAAGTGCATCTCACTTCCTGTGGCCCTGCCTTTTGCCTAGGTGGACATTTTCTGGGAAAACAGCATCCCTTTGAAAATAGAATAAGCAATAAGGTGTGAACTAGGAAGGATTTTTCCAGAAACAAGTTTCTGTGGGTGACTCGTCGTAGCAAAACCGGAGGGGGGAAAGGCGACCATTGAACTTTGGCCCTCCGTGAGCTCAAAGCCATAGGAACTGGAGGCCGGGGGACAGACAGGATGGCCCAGCTGAGTGGGATACCCCATCCATACATAGCATAAGACGCCCCTGAGGAGCCATAGTGGCTCATACTGATGCATTGCCACCAACTGCAGCATCAGGACGCACCTCGGCAGGTAAGCCCTAAGGGCTCAGCTCACTGGCACCCTGTGAAAACAGACTTGAAGTGGGTGATGGGATCGCCACGTATTTCAAAAGAAACGTAAAAGTGTTTAAACAGAAGGTAATGACGCCTGTCTGAGTTCTAGTTGGCGAGGCACATGGAAGACAATGACAGATACTCAGTTTCACCGCACAGTGAACCAGCAGGAAGAGACACAGCGATTACCCCTGGAAATAGCACACGTTTATTCGCTGCGGATCCATCAGGATACTACGTTGTATGCTTACAGAAGGCTCCTTAATGAAAAGCCTCATGAGTAGATGGATGTCCTCATTTTGTAAATAATTTAATACATGTCTTTTCAGTGAACACACGTTTAGCAAATGATTTTGGTATTTAGGAGCAGAACCAGAACATTTTATTTATGGGTGATCTCTATATCCAGGTACTTGCAGTATAGTTTTTCATCTTCCCTCCCTCCCTCTCTTAGCTGCTTCCGAAAGCAGTCCAGCATTAGATACCTCCCCCGGCTCTTCCTTAGGGATGCAGCTGTCACTTCTAGTCAGCGATTCCGGATTACAGGGAGGGGAAGTAAACAGGAAAATAACCAGGAGCCTATTCTGAAGTTCTTCATTGAAAAGCAGGCATCTCTTCCCCCGCCCCTGACAGAGAGAACTCCCTCCCACACATCTTCCAGAGACGTCTCTTCCCTCCAGCTTGTCTGGATGCTCCAAAGGGAATTTTCAACATCTTCTCACCCAAGCATACTTTTTTATTAAAAAAAAAAAATTCCCCAGCTATAAAATGACAACTGAGCGCCCAGAATGCAGAGCTACTCGGAAATTATAGTTCTTGCCAGCTTGGCTGGCCCAGCCTAGACTATTTGAGGGTTTATAAACCACGCTTTGTTGGACTCTCAGGGTGAGAGGAAATTTCTTAACCAAGAGCTCCTCATGGAAAACATTGTTTCTGTAATGGCCTGAGGTCAAACTCTGGGACGAGCTAGCAAGAATTCCACTGGCAGCGCTCATTTGTCTTGAGGTTATAACAGGAGAAAGGAATCCCTTTCCCCCCTCTCTCCCCTCCGAGGTTCAGGGGAGCCTGGATTCTGAAGAATTTTGTCTGCTCAGCCATTTTTGAAGTATTCACAGAAGCAGACGGTATGAACTGCAGCTGAGGTTGTCTTTGTGGTTAAAAAACACACCCCAAAACCTCGTAGGTCTGAGGAAGCACATTTTTCCCCCCAGAAATACCTACCAGGTAGGATAAGAGAGATGGAGGCTCAGAGGAGCTGTGTGCCTCCAAAGATCTTTCTCATGTGCTTAGAAAATGCTAGCGCTTTATGTGTTATGGTTTCCAAAGGTAGTTATTTACTATGAAACAGCCCCACTAGGACATTCTTGGAGCAGTTTGAAGTAAAATCTTAGGAGACCATAGTCATAGGCATTATTCAGATCATGAGGCAACTGTTTCCAAGTCTTATTTAAAGCAGTTAGGAAGAAATAACCCTTAGCAAGCTTGGGGCTGAAAAAATTCAAATGCAAGAATATGGGGGCTGGATACTTACCCCAGAATGAAGGTAAAGCACCAACGGAAATATCTCTGACTCAGTTTGCAAACCTCTTTCTTCTTTTTCCCTCTAAACTTTCTAACTTCTAACATCCCCTGGCAGAGGACGTGTGAGTGGAGGAGGAAAAGGAAGAGTCCCAGGTCTCTGGGGTTTTGCACACATTACCTTTGGGGCTGGGTTCAGTATCTGCCTTAAGAGCAAATCAATACAAGAGGCCAAGGTCTTCCTCTGGCAGAGAGCCAGGCACTGGTGCAAAGTGGGCAACCAGTATTTGCTGGAGGAAAATATGAGGAGAGCGAGGAGTGTGTGTAGCGGGGGTGTGGGATGGGGAGAGAGCTCTGAAAATCATCTGATTTAGTGACTAGGTTCTACTGAATAGTGGCTTTGAGGAATCAAAGAAGTGGGCAGGGTCTTAGAAATATTTTACTTTTTAGTCTTAAATTTGCCCCCATTTACATTTTTTTTGCCCAGGAAAAGGATCTTTAAGTTTAATTTAGAAAAGCTCTAGGGTTTTTGAGTCAACTGTCTTCATCTACTCTTTCATATACACCCCCACCCTGCCCCATAGGCCTTGAATTTGGGAGATGAGGAAAGAATGGGTGCTTAGCATGAGGTGACGAGGGATGAAAGGTTTGAGATGTCCCTTGGGAGTGGGGGTCCAAATAGCTCTTATCGTTCCTATTCCCTCACACTTTAGTCCTTATTTGTTAGGACTAAATAGACTAGACTATTTTTATATCTAGCCGCTGTGTCTAGGGAAGTACTAAAAGTCCACCTGGACATTCTCAAGGATAATCAAGCAAGGATCATGTGCAAAGCCAAGAGAAGGCAAAAGCTGAGGCTGGGGTAAGGTTATACTGCTTATTGCCAGGGCCTGAAATCGACCTCAGATGATCAGAACCAGAGACTTCAGAGTCATACACAGGACCTAGATAGTAGCAAATCAAAAGCAGGAAAGCCAAGGACGGGAGGAAATGAGAGCGTCGGGGCTGGAGACACAGTGTGCTTGGGAGGGATGGTTTAATCCTTTACACTCCGTGGGTTTACGCGTGATTATTCACACTCAGTGCCGATTTTCAAATGCCTTATAGTACTTGGATTGCCAAGGTCAAGAAGTGACATTTTTCACTTTGGACTTTTAAAGACTATGCTTTGTGAGTCTCTCTATGTTCTTAAATACAGAATACATAGGATCGTGTAATAAAATTTTATTCAGCCTGTTTGGGGAAGAGAGTTGGGAGACTCTCTTGGGGGTGAGTGCAGGTGTGTGCCCCTTGGCATGCCCACCCACAGTGAGGCCGGTGGATCTGGCATTTTGAGCAGAGCTTACTGTGGATAATGTCCTGGGCGATAAGGATACTTTCCCCCAGTACATTTCATCATAATAGCTGGAAGTGAAGCAAGACCTCTACAGAATTAATCTGAGTTGAAGGGAGAAGAAATTAACCAGCCTTTAGAAAGCAATACTATGGAGGAATGTGACATTAGCCATGCTTTCCTAACTTTGATTTGCTATAGTCTAGATTATGTTCACGACTTTGAAGGTCTCTGGTTCTGATCATTTGGAAAGTATTTCAAGCCCTGGCAGTGAGTCATGTGACATAAAAGGCCTTTGTACAGTATCTACCTCTCTGGCGTCATTTTTGCCTTCTCTATGCTTGGGGCACATTGAACTTTCCAGGACCTGAAGGTGCCTTGTTCTCCCCTTCACACATGCTGTCTCTTCTATGTCAATTGTTTTTGCCTCATCTATTCACTGGCTAATTCTAAGGCATTTTATTGTCTCTGCAAGCCTTTCCTAAACCCAGGCTCACTCATCCTGCATTCCCTCAGGTTGAGCACTTAACACACTGAATTGGCAAAGCTTGTCTCCTTGTCTGGGTCTGTATTAGACTATGGAAAATTATTCTTCAGTTATCTGTGCCTCAGTGTCCTTATCTGTAAAATGGGACCATTAGGCGTACTGATCATGGGGAGCATGAGGATTAATGAGTTAATGCAGCACTAAGAGGATCTCTGGCATACACTAAGTGCCCAACAAATGTCAGCTTTTATTTTTATATTTGAGGGCAGGGACCATAACTGTCCTTTTATGTCCTAGAGCCTGCCTCAGGACTGGTACAGAGCAAGCTGCCAAAACATAAATACGTGGGAGAAGGTCAGGAACTCTGTAAGGGCTAAATCATAGGCTTAGGAACATTGAGGCTTCTGGTAAGATTGCTGCAGCTTTGCAAATGTTCAGACTTACTCACGCTGTCTCTCTAACATGTGGAGGCAACGAGGCCTTTGGCCCTAGCACAGGCACGTCTGGAGGGCTCTGTGGGAATGACAGAGGCTCTCTTCTCTTAGCTCCTAGGAGTTTGCTGAGCTGCTTTTAGGGTTTTACATAAAAGACGCTGACGCTTGGAAGAAGCCGAGAGGTACTGCTTCACACCCATTCACTCAGAGGATCTTAAGGAAGACAGGCAAATGCAAGAGGTAACATGGTCCTGTAATAAGAAAAGAGCTTAGCCCTGGAGTCAGACACACCTGGTTTTGTATCTCAGCAACATAACCATCTGTGACTTAGTTCTTAACCTCTCTCAGCCCTGATGTCTTCGTCCATAAAATGGGAATTGTGGGCTTTGGAGTGAGTCAGACCTGAGTTAGAAAATTAGTTTTGCTGTTTACTAGTTGTGTAACATTGAAGCTGTTACATAATCTCTTTAAGCTTCAGTTTTCATCATTAATAAAATGAACATAATAATAGGATCTGATCGTAAGGTTGTTGAGCAGATTAAATGAGACCTGTATAACAAGTTAGCATGGTCTAAGTGCCCAATATTGGAAGCTATCTTTGTCTGTAATGGTGCCATAAATTATTTCTTGAAAAATAGCAATCGCACAGGGTAAAAATAATTCTGATTTTTTGAGTGGCAGTTTAAAGGTATGTCTTCCTAATTTCAAATAGCACATTCCTCTTAGGAGACACTTTTACTACCAAGAATGGCAACCCAACTGAAGGCACAGATAGCCAGTTGGTTTTACCTCTCTATAGCATTCAGAATTATTTCGAACATTCTATTTGCCTTGGCTTTTGGTTAGAAGTGCTTTGTCACAGAGATAAATACACGAGTGACCATCTTGTCCTTAATGAACCATGTCTTTAGACACAACATTGTGCAACATGATTACAAATCATTACGGCGTATTCTTCTTACGACGAAAAGCAATGGAGCAAGTGATGTTAATGTTATTGGGATTTTGCCCAGCTCAGTTGAATCTCGATAATACTTCCCTCTAGAAAGTACCCAAGGAATGGCTGGCTGGTTATGTCTCATTGCCAGCCCAGCTCGGCAGTCTTTAGACTGCACTTTTGCATGTTTCATGCTTTGGAACCAAACATCCTTAAATTGTTCCATTTTCAACTGCTGGGTAGCATTCCATCTTGAGATCACACTGAGGGAGGGGGAAAAACTTTAGCAAAATTTTTGGGTTAGCTGCTTCACATTCCTCTGCTTTACAATCAAAGTATCTCATTTATGTCTCTTGGCTCCTGTAGGTAGAATATTGTGTATCAGATGGAGCCTGAGCAAGCAATGGTGTGGTGCCATCGAGTAATTTATTGGCACTGTTTCTGCAGTGGACCCTTCAATATGACCATATGGCCTAATTTCTAATTCTGTTGTTTCAGTTAGAAATATCCCTGGGACATAGTTCCTAAGCTAGAAAGAGAAGATGTGAAGACATCAGTGCCTTAGAACTCTTGAGGACAAAATTTGAATGTAAAATGGCCAGCCCTGCATTCGACTGTTCCCATCCTATCATAATATCCTTGTATTTGCCTTCTGGCACTCCAGACCCAGCCTTTACCAGGTTTCTAAAACGTGTCCTTTCCTCACACCTGTGATGTCCTACAGTCAGAAAGGAAGTCCAGAGAAAACCACTGTCTGAGAACGCTTTTGTTCATCCAGATATTTCCTGTGCAAATACTATTTGCAGGGCCAGTTCTGGGTCCTGGGGACTCAGAAGTGAAAAATGTAGGACGCCTGAGCTTTGAGGACCTTCGTGCGGGACACACATACTTGGATAGAGTATGATGTAATGTGTGTCAGAGGAGCTACTGAGCTGCTTGGAGACCGCACAGGGTGGAGAGGAATTCTGCCTGGAAAACGGGAAACTGCCTCCAAGGACACAGTGTTGGAGATAGACCTCAGAGGACAGTGTCCCATGCTTCCCAGAGTTTTAAAGGCTCTTCTGCCAGGTAGAATCACAATCAGTAATGTGTACTTTTGTAAAATGCCTATCAGGCGTGTGAGGTAGACAGGACAGGTGGCATCACTTTCAATTTATAGAAGAAATCATGTTCAAAGAGATTGGTAATCTGAGTTCCCATGGTTGGACAGGGGTAGCGCTGGGACAAGAAAGCAGGTCAGGATCTGAATTTGGGTCTTTTTGGTGCTGCTTGGTCAGTGTTCTCCCACATCAACACCTGTGAAAGGATAAGATCAGTGTTCTCAGCCATGCAAACGCCTCCCCAAGCACTCCAGTGCCAGTGGCCTAGATTGGGCCAGCCTGGGCCAGAGTCCTGTGCATGGGGGGATTTCTCCATGGGAAGAAGGGTTAAAACAGGGGAAGAATGTCTTAAAAGTTATGCAGCTCCCATAGCTTCCCCATCTGAGCCATTGGCCCCTTGGTGAGAGAGAGTGTCACCTGGGTACTTGTGAGCAGCCAGCGACTCCAGGAAAGGGGAGAGCATCCTTATAACCAGGGTGCTTTATCTTTATGTAGATTGCTCTAAGACAATGATGGCGAACCTTTTGAGCTCGGTGTGTCAGCATTTTGAAAAACCCTAACTTAACTCTGGTGCCGTGTCACATATAGAAATTTTTTGATATTTGCAACCATAGTAAAATAAAGATTTATATTTTTGATATTTATTTTATATATTTAAATGCCATTTAACAAAGAAAAATCAACCAAAAAAATGAGTTCGCGTGTCACCTCTGACACCCGTGTCATAGGTTCGCCATCACTGCTCTAGGAGCTCTGTGGTGTAGGTATGACAGATAGGATTTTCTTACTATAGACAAAGACACCGAAGTGCAGAGAGGTTAGTGACCTGCCCATGGGAAAATAAATCACATAACTGGGGCTGGAATTCAGATATTCTTTTAGTCCTACTGGCTTTCAGTCAGCTGAGGGATGTGGTGTATCTTTATCTTAGTTCTTGAAATTCCTTCGATAGGAAACAATGCCATTTACTCTGTAATTGAGCTGAGGTTTAAAATGAAGTATTAGTCTGCCTTAAATATTTGCTAAATCATAAGTCACCTTTATCAGATCTTTCCTGATGGCAGTTTTGGTGAGTGGGGAGGGTGAGAGGAGGGAATATTGGACTCCAGGATTCTGACAGGATGGAAGGAGGAAGAAAGGGGAGAGTGATCTTTTCTGAAAAACTGGGGATGTAAAAGCAAGAGCCCAATACTCCAAATCGTTGCCTGTGACTCCAAGCTCCCCATCATCTACCTCCTCTCTATACATCCGCTCCCCTTCCCACTTCTTCAGCCTGAATCTTTGTCCATGCTGTCTCCCCCTGCTATCTCTACCTGTAAACACTACACATCTTTCCAAGACCATTTTCAGTCTTTCTTTATGCTCCTGCCAGGATTCATTCTGTTTTTGCTTCAACTTTGATACCAATGGTCTGGGCATTTGTATTCTCCTTGGTACTTGCTATATTTTACTTTGAGCTAGAGTTGAGTAGTTGAGTAGTGCTCTTGTATAATTCTCCCACTGGAGTGCAGAGGGCAAGGCCTGTGCTTTAGACATATAGTAGGTAAGTGCTCAAGTTACAGGGCCATCTTCTTAAGGTCAGCTCTGATCCATGGAGGCCCTGTTACTGGGCCATAATAAGCAACTGAACCTTAGAAGGGGGGCTGAGTGTCTTGAGTGAGCTGCTTGGACCATGGAGAAGGGTCGGGTGGAGGAGAAGATTTCTGGAAAGAAGGTGACCATGTCCAAATAATGGACTATCTGCAGCCTCTTCTCCAAATATGTAGCATACTCCATTGTCGGCAGTTCCTATTCAACTAATTAGCTGTAGTGACCTGTGCAGAGTGATGTAAGTAGCCAAGGGCAAAGAGAAAAAGACTATCGTGCCCCTAATTTTCAACTGTGAAGTGCCACTGCTCACCTGTTCTTTTCAGCCAATGTTTGCAAATCTCTGACTCACATTAAGAACTTTACTTTTCAAAATGACCTCAGTGTCATGGATGAGAAAAGGCCACTCAAGATGTAGGTGTTTCTGAGTGCAAACAAAGATCTTAGGATGTCTCAGCAGCTCATTAAATATGCGCAGTGCTTGACAGCTCACAGAGTACTTTCACACATCTTACCTCATTTGGCCTCCACAATTACTTCCAGAAATAGGTGGGACAGGAATTACTACCTCCTCTTTACAGGTGGGGGTCAGAGCCCAAGAGCCTTGCTGTGACCACATGGCTAATGAGGGGCAGGGCAGATTCTTGGACCTAGAATTTAATTTGTAAAGTCTGGGGCTATTTCTGCTATTTTACAAGCATCTTAGATAATACCTGCTATCACCATCAAAATGAAAAGGATAGGGTGTCCAGGAGGTGAAATAAACAAATAAAAAAGGAAACAAAAGGGTTTTGGTGATTTTTTTTAAGAGAAAGAAAGAAATATGCAGAAGGAGGGACATGATTTTCTGCCCCATACTTCTGTCTTGATACTAGCATTTATCTCCTAGTAGAGGATCTGGAAATGGCCAGTTCTGCTTTCCCGGCCTGCCTGTGCATGTGACTTAGTCCTGGTCAGTGGAACCAGAAGGTATGTCTGCCAAGAGCCCTCTGGGAAAGGTTTTCTTTCCTGATGAAGAAATTCAAAGTGGTAAAGGGAGAAAATGCCTTTTTGCTTTTGGGTGGATTTGTGTGTGGATATGACACCCAGAACTGCAGCAGCTACCTTGATATTATGAGGGGAGAGGATAAGAGAAGAGGTGCTGAGCGTGGTAGAGTTGAAAATTTGGAAAAATATGTAGCTTTTATTTTTACACAGTTCATTCTTGCAACCACTCTACTTCTAGATAATGCCATGTGAGCTAATAAATATTGTTAAAGCCACCTTTAGATGGATATTCTCTTATTTGAGGCTGAGATTATTTCAGATACATGTAGCAATTGCCTACAATTGATGGAATCCCTGTCTAGGATACTGGCACTGTGGGACTCTACTAGTTTGTATTGAGAAAGGTATTTAATGCCCATTCTACATATTAAACAATGACCCTAGGATCTGTTAAAAGAAACTTGGAATGAAAACATTGCAATAGTTATTAATAACTTTAATAAATTATTAAAATGTCAGTAATCCATCTTTTAGCTCAATGAATTACTACTAAATAATAATCTCTTTCACAGCAGTAATTACATTTAAAAAGGAGGGGCTTTCTTAATTTATTAAAATGCTATCAGATAAATAGCATTGATTTCAAATAATGTTATGTCATTCCTTGGACCTTGCTGATACAAACATTCAAATCTGCATGTTTCTGCCTACATCTTTCTGCATCATTTTGTCTTTCTTTTATTTACATACTCTTCAGTGTCAGGATTTTGTCTATTCTAAGTCAGTTTTATGATACACTTTAAATTTCTATAGCATATTAATCCAAGAATCTGAACTTCTTCGTCAACGTGGTATTATGCTTCTTTGCAATATTGCTCCGGAAGGAAGAAGTGAAAGCTGTTCTCATTTTTTCTGCAGTCATAAGAAGAGGCTACTAAAGAAATCAAGCCCAGGGGAAAGCATGAAAACCAGCTTTCAGACCTCTCAGTCTCATGAATCAATGTCCCACTACTTAATCAACAGCAAACACCACATTTGGGGGACAAAGACAGAAAGCAAAGAAAACATGATTTATGGAAGCAAATTGGCATCGATGCGATACACTACAAGCTTTCGTGTGTTAGTGTGCACAAGGAATGGTTTCTGGGAGGCCTGCCCTGGATACTGCCTACTGTCCTGGTGCGGGGTTTGCACCTGGCTCAGCTCAGTGCCTGTGGATTTACTGATAATGCACTTGGTGCACAGCTTGTCTTAGATGAATAAATGTGTGGTGTGATCCAGGAGTGCTTTATGCCTGGTGTTGGCTTTTCACAGTACATTTGCCTGACAGAGGAGCCTTTTAGACACTTTTAAGCCTTCTGTGATTTGTGTGTGTGTGTGTGTGTGTGTGTGTGTGTGTATTGCAAACCTATAAGTATGTGTGAAAAGGGGCGCTGGTAGCATAAAGCCAACTCATGAAACATGGGCTTTAGTGTAATAAAGATGAGAAGCTAATGCGCAGGCCTCATGGTTAATAATTCCCCCCTTTCCTATACTTATCTTGCAAATGTGCTTTTCTGAAAATTCAAGGCCCTGCTCCTTGTCTTGTCTTCAGCAACTAATGATATCGTTGCAAATGTCAGGGCTGCAGCGAGTTCAGTTTTGTTGTTGCAAGTGGGAGACTGATAAGAAACAGTGAAGAGTCACTAATAGCTTTGGCAACAAAACATGACAAGGTGCGTATTACTGGAGGCAATTACAGGCCTCTCAGGGGCATTCCATAGACGCTAGTGCTAACTTTAATGACCCAAGAATCCACTTGCCCTTTTCGTTTTCTCTGTTATCTCCAAGTAATGAAAATATTGAGAAAGTTATTGTAACTATAAAATTGCAGCAAAGTTCCCTTATAAAAAATAAAGTTTGATTGAACCTGACTTGGAAAATAGTTCATTATACTTTCCAAAGGGAGAATAGAACGGAGACAGGGGGAATAGCTTGCTTTGTCTGGTGCCAGGCCATTCGGGCACCAGCTCAGGATGGGTAGGATTTTTACTACATTGGAGGAGGAAGCCGCTTCCAAACTCAGTTCTCAGAACGTCTCTAAAGACCAATGACCAGCTATAATTTTATTGATGCTACTTATGAAGACTTTGCAAAGCTTTCCTAAATTAGATGAGAAAATATGCATCAAGTATCAAATGTAGTCACCTAAGAATTATCCACACAGATAGGACCCTCATTTCATCAAACAACTACTGTCTCTAGTGCCACCAGTGAGCTGTATCTCTGCGAGGGATGCTGCTGCTCAGGATCATCAATCACTTACTCTCTGGGAAAGTATCAGAATTGTCTTATAAGGAAAGTATTTGAACTCTCCTGTGATTCTATGGCACTATTTATTTATTTATTTATTTATTTATTTATTTTTTTATTGTTGACACTATTACAGGTGTCCCCCATTTTCCTCCCTTTGCCCACTTCTACCCAGCCTCTACCCCCTTCTTCCGTGGCCTTAATCACACTTGTCTCTGACCATGGATTATGCATATATATTCTTTGGCTAACCTCTTCACCTTCTTTTACCCAGATCCCCACCCCCTCCCTTTTGACATTTATCAGTCTGCTCATGTATCCATGCCTCTAGTTCAGGGGTGGGCAAACTTTTTGACTCGAGGGCCACAATGGGTTCTTAAACTGCACCGGAGGGCCGGAACAAAAGCATGGATGGAGTGTTTGTGTGAACTAATATAAATTCAAAGTAAACATCATTACATAAAAGGGTACGGTCTTTTTTTTTTTTTTTAGTTTTATTCATTTCAAACGGGCCAGATCCAGCCCGCGGGCCGTAGTTTGCCCACGGCTGCTCTAGTTCTATTTGTTCATCAGTTTATTTTGTTTATTAGATTCCACATATTAGTGAGATCATATAGTATTTGTCTTTCTCTGACTAAGCTTGCTTAGCCTAATAATCTCTAGCACTTTATTTTTATCTTTTAAAAATTTTTATTGATTTCAGAGAGGAAGGGAGAGGTAGATAGAGAGATAGAAACATCAATGAAGAGAGAGAATCATTGATCAGCTGCCTTCTGCATGCCCCTACTGAGGATCGAGCACACTACCCAGGTATGTGCCCTGACTGGGAATCAAACTGTGACCTCCTGGTTCATAGGTTGACGCTCAACCACTGAGCCAAGCTGGCTGGGCATCTCTAGCACTTTTTAAACACTTGTCTATTATAGAACTTGTGACGTTTGTCCGGAGATGGCAGTAGGGGTATAGATTTGTTGTTTGAAAGGGAGAGAATAGAGATAGAGAGTGCCAAAGATAACTTCTCAGGGAATTCGCATTTAGATGGTGGGAGAAAGAAGCAAATCCAGTTATGGAAAGCAGAAGGAACAGTCAGGGAGCAGGAATGCAGTGCAAGGGAGCTATGTTTCACCACTGTCCCTGCGTGGGAGGAGAAAATACAAGCTGGTTCCTCTAGACCAGGGGTGGGGAACCTTTTTTCTGCCAACAGCCATTTGGATATTTATAACATCCTTTGCAGGCCATACACAATTATCAACTTAAAAATTAACTGGCTATATTTGGTCAAACATTTAATTAACTCACCCCTAATGCCTTGGCAGGGCCAGACCAAATGATTTCGCGGGCCTTATGCAGCCTGGGGACTGGATGTTCCCTACCCTTGCTCACAGGATAGGGTGGTGGCAGGATGATCCTTTTCTTCTTCTCATCCTCTCAGTGTCCTAACCCAGTGGTCGGCAAACTCATTAGTCAACAGAGCTAAATATCAACAGTACAACGACTGAAATTTCTTTTGAGAGCCAAATTTTTTAAACTTAAACTATATAGGTAGGTACATTGTTATTAACTTAATTAGGGTACTCCTAAGGCTTAGGAAGAGCCACACTCAAGGGGCCAAAGTGACACATGTGGCTCGCGAGCCGCAGTTTGCCGACCATGGTCCTAACCTTTCTCTTTCTCTGGTAGCTCTTGAGTTTCTCTGTGTGTGTAGGGCAATCAAGTTCTGAATAAGCCATGCATGGGGCAAAAACAGGCATCTTTCCTGCTGAATGATCCTGAGTCAATCGATGGCTGCTCACGATGGAAAGTTCTCACTGAATGCCAGGGAAAAGGATGGTGGTGCATGCTACTCACTAGAATGGAGACTGACCATCATAATTTACAGCCTTGGGTGCTTATATTATAAATTGAATTGCTAAAATTTAATGTTAAGCATCAAACAAAAAATTTTAAAGTAATAAGATTAAACAAACAAAACTATGAAATAAAGGAGATAATAAAGGTAAAATCTGAAATTAATGAAATAGAAATTAAAATATAGTTGGAAATATCAACAACACTAAAAGTTATTTCTTTGTAGGCACTATCAAATTACATGCACTTATTTCTAGATTTAAGAAAAAAATAGTGAAAATATAATATGAGAATGGAAAAGATGATGTAAGTAGATAAACTTCTAGATAACCAAGAAGCTAATTTTAGAATATTATGACTAAATTTATGCCACTGCATTTTAAAACAGAAAAAATTCTTTTATTATATAATATATAAAATATGATTGAAAGAGAAATGGAAGCAGAACTAGAAAACTAGAACTTCCCAGCAAACAGAACATCAAGCCCAGATGATTGTATATGTGAATTTTGTCAATTTGATAAGAAATAAATTATTCTAATCTATAATAATAAAAGTGTAATATGCTAACTAGACCAGACAGCTGGACATCCTTCCAGATGAAGCCACAGCGGCAGGGGCCGAGGCAGAGGAGGTTAGGGATGATCAAGCAGGCAGGCAGAGGCAGTTAGGGGCGATCAGGCAGGCAGGCGAGCGGTTAGGGGTGATCAGGCAGGCATGTGAGTGGTTAGGGGTGATCAGGCAGGCAGGCAAAGTGGTAGGGGCGATCAGGCAGGCAGGCGAGTGTTAGGGGTGATCAGGCAGGCAGGCAAGCAGTTAGGGGCAATCAGGAAGGCAGGCAGAGTGGTTAGGAGCGATCAGGCAGGCAGGCGAGCAGTTAGGGGCAATCAGGCAGGCAGGTCATTGGTTAAGGGCGATCAGGCAAGCAGAGTGGTTAGGGGCAATCAGGAAGGCAGGTGAGCAGTTAGGGGTGATTGGGCAGGCAGGCAGAGTGGTTAGGGTCCATCAGGCATGCAGGTAGAGGTGGTTAGGGGTGATCAAACAGGCATGTGAGTGGTTAGGGGCAATTAGGCAGGCAGGCAGGCAGAGGGGTGGTTAGGGGTGATAAGGCAGGCAGGCAGAGTGGTTAGGGGTGATAAGGTAGGCAGGTAGGCAAGCGGTTAGGAGCCAGCAGTCCCGGAATGTGAGAGGGATGTCTGACTTCCGGTTTAGGCCTGATCCCACAGGGATCCCTGCACGACTGGGCCCAAACTGGCAGTCAGACATCCCTCTAGAGGTCCCGGATTGAGAGAAGGTGCAGGCTGGGCTGAGGGTCCGCTCTTCCATGCACGAATTTCATGCACCGGGTCTCTAGTAGTATATAAATTCTTCCATAGAACAGAAAGAGGGAACCAATCTATGTTTTGAGGCCAATGTTAACTTAATATAAAAATCTGATAAAGACATTAAAAGATAGGTCAATTTCACTCAGAAACAAGTATATAAATATTTTTTAAACAAAGTATTAACAATTGGAATAGAACAGTGCATAAAATAATAATGAAACATGATTCGGCTGGTTTCCAATGAGAGTGCAAGAGTGACTTAATATTAGAACATCTATAAATGTAATTTTACTAGTAGATTAAAAGTAAAAAATGTGACCATTGTAATAGATACCAATAAATGATAGAAAATACTAGTATTCTTAGCCAATTAGGAATATATGGAAATGCTTTGGCCTGGTAAACAGTATCTACCTAATTTATAACATGAAATATAATTTTTAACAAAGAGAGGTTAGTGGTATTTACTTTAAAATCAGCGTAAGACAAGGATGGCAGTTCCCACCACTTTCGTTTACAATGGGAGATCTTTACCAGTGTATTGAGATACGAAAATAAAATAAAGGAATAGGATCAGATTTCTAAAACTAGCAGAAACATAAATATAATACAAATAGAAAAGCTGATGACAACAAGCAGATGGAATCTTAGAATACATCTAATAAATGATGTGCAAGATCTATATGTAGAAAATGGTTGTTTATTAACACAACTCTATTGCAAGTTACTAAGAAGACCCAAATAAATTGAGAAGTATACCATTTTCATGTATCAAATGCCTCCATATTATAAAGTTGTCACTTCTCCCTAAAATGAATTCTAGATTCAGGACAATTTTTATCAAGGTCCCAGCAGCGATTTTTGAGGAACTTGACAGGCTAATTCTAAAATTTAAATGAAAAAACAGAGTCCCAAGGAAGCAAGACTCTGCTGAAGGAGGAAACAATGGACTTGCATTTTCCGATAAGTGAGCATAAAGCTACTGTAATCAATATAATACGGAGAGTTACAATTCACACAGAGTTACAAATGAAACTCGATAAGGAGACTAGACTGCTCAGTAACAGACCCGCGCATGGAAGTTTATGTGACAGATGGTATTGTGAAGGACTGGGAAAGGAGGCAGTACTCAGTAGGTGGTGCTGAGAGACTTAATTATCCACACGGAAAAAAATAAATAAACTTGAGTTCTATTCCACAGCACAAAGAAGATCAGTTTTAGTTGGAATAAATCATATGAAAGCAAAAATTTTCATAAACTTTATAGAACAATTTGCATCCTGGGATAAGGAAACATGTATTCAAATAAGATATAGAAGCACAAACTAAATTTTAAAAATTCAACTACATTAAGTTAGGAACTTCGGTTTATGAAAGACACCAAAAGTACATAAAAATATAAGGGGATGGCATTTGCCGGACACAGAACTGAAATAGGCTTACTATCTGGAATAGATAAAAAAAATTTCTACAAATCAATTTAAAAGAGATGATCAGTCCAACAGAAGAAAGTGGGAAAGGACCTATTACTAAAGAGGCAACATGAATGGCAAATGTATTAAGAAAAGATATTTAACTTCATTTGTAAGCCGGGAGGTGCAAATTGAGTTCCCTGTTATAAAGTCCAAAACCAAGTAAGAGTAAGTGTATTGTTTATTTATAACAGAGGTCCTCAAACTTTTTAAACAGGGGGCCAGTTCACTGTCCCTCAGACATTCCACACATGCACACTGCGGGCCCGGGACCAGTCAGCTGCTAAGCAGGACAGGCAGCGGCGGCAAAAACACCTGGTGGGCTGGATAAATGTTTTTGGCGGGCCGCATGTGCCCCGCGGGCCGTAGTTTGAGGACCCCTGATTTATAAATATGCACTGAGTGGCCAGATTATTATGACCACCTGACGTTTGTAGGCAAATTAGCCGTACACTGCATCGTATAGGATATGGAAGCCAAAGGCCTGTTCGAACACCTTTGCTGTCTGCAGTTACCAAGATAAAATGTCTCCAGTTCGCACAGGAACACAAGGATTGGACAGTCGAGCATTGGAAAAAAGTCACGTGGTCCGATGAATCACGTTTCCAGTTGCATCATGCAGATGGCAGAGTGAGAATTTGTCGGAAACAGCATGAAAGCATGCACCCCACATGCATGAGTACAACTCTTCAAGCTGGTGGGGGCAGTGTTATGGTTTGGGGCATGTTTTCCTGGCATGATTTGGGCCCTTTAATTAGTGTGGGACAGTGTCTGAATAGCACAACATACCTAAGTATCGTTGCTGATCAAGTTCATCCTATCATGTTGATGGCGTATCCCAATGGAGATGGCTTCTTCTAACAAGACAATGTGCCATGCCACGGTGCTCATATTGTGCAGGAGTGGTTTCAAGAACATGAGGGAGACTTTACCTTGCTTAGGTGGCCCCCACAATCACCAGATCTCAATCCAATTGAGCATTTGTGGGATGAAGTTAAAAGAGCCATCAGGCAGCTGGTTCCACAACCATCAAATCTCACAGACTGGACAGTGCTATTCATCAGGCATGGTGTCAGATTCCTTGAATCACCTTTCAACATCTCGTGGAGTCAGTGCCAAGAATTGCCACAGTATTGAAGGCAAAAGGTGGCCCAATGAAGTACTGATGGGGTGGTCATAATAATCTGGCCACATGGGATATATATATATATATATATATCCCATGTTCAAAGGCTGTTAAATCGCATTGTTTACCCATATCTTCAGAAAAAAATCACTTCTACTGTCATGGTAAACAACCTGCTTCCCTATTTATAATGGTCTGGCCCTCTAGCAACTTCAGCGTGAAATTATAGCTAATTTGCCTACAAACGTCAGGTGGTCATAATAATCTGGCCACTCAGTATGTGCTAAGTCTATATGGCTAATCAGTGATTACCACCAAATTCAGTGTGGTGTTCAACTCTGGAGAGAAATGTATAGAGTAGGGATGGAACAAAGCACGCAGGTGAGTTCAATGCTAAGAATAAAGCTCTCGTATTACTAGTAAGTTCCTTAGTGTGTTCATAATGTAGATTTCATACTTCACATATTTGCTACATACATTCTTTAGTATGTATCAAATGTTACATAATTTTTCTCAAAATCAGTGAAAAAAGGAAGTAAGTGAAGAAAAAGAGTGTGGATAGAGACTTCTGCCTGCTTCCCTATATCTCCAATTCCGTCTTGGAGGGTGGGCCCTTTGAAACTGCCAGTAGAAAACACGTTCATCTGCCGTGTTTATTTCAGGGCGCCAGGTAAAACAGAGCCTGCTTCTCCTGGCCTCTGGTGAAGTCTCTCTGTGCAGGCTCCTGCCTCTGGCCTGTGCTCTGTAGGTGGCATAAGTCAATTCATTGTTTATTTGAATGAAGCAAAGAACAGTAAATGAGTTGTTGCCGCAGAATATACTGCAAACAGAAAATGGCCCTTGTATTGTGCCCAGCACCACATGCTGATGAATTTTAGTAAATGCTTTCTGACGGTAGCAATGTTGAAGAAAAGACTCCCTTTGAAAGAGAGAGTTGGCTTATGCTGGCAGGGTCCTGAAACCTGTAAATGAGAAAAACTCTTTGGCCTTTGGGCGCTGGTTCTCTTGATTTTTCATATATGAGATGGCCCCTGGAGGCTAAGCAAGCAGTTTTGCCATGCAGACCGGGCCTTCAAAGGCTGTTCTCCTCTGGGGATTACAGGGATGTGAGGGAACATCTGTGCTAGGCCAACCGCCTCTTTCCCTCACCTGCAGGTCCAGAATCCAGATGGAAAACAGGATGAGGTAGAGAAAGTGAGGCAGTCAGCACTGTTTTGCTGATGTGCTGGCCTTACAAAATTCTCAGTAGAGCTTTAAGAAGAAGGAAGGAGAGCTCTCTCTCATTTCCCAAAGGAAATATGTTCACTCTCAGGCTAGCTTGTGGAAGGAAAAGGACGCCCTTGAAATGTATCTCTATAGGTAAAACCGTCAAGGTGATGTGTCTGAATGCTGCTATAGTCCCTTCACCCCAGGAATGGCAGACCACCTGCTGCTCTTTAGGATCAGTTGTTGCTGGGAGGGTGGGCTTTTTCTTCAAAGGAAGAAAAAGAAAATGTTCCCCCCAAAGTAGGTATTGATTTGAGTTCAACAAATATAAAATAGGGATCACAACCCTCATTTTTAAAGCAAAAACTACATACAATTTAAACAATTACTTTGCAGAGAATGCAGAAAGCTTGAATTGTTTTTAATTGGTGGTATTTAATTTTTCTCTCCCTTCTGATTCTCACTTCATTTCCCCCTACTTTTACTAACTATGTGGGATGCTCAGCCCACTTCTATTCTGCATTTCTTAGGCTTTGGTGGCCCCATTGGAATCCCACATCTCTGTGTCCCTAAAACCCCGGGAATAAGAGTGAAAAGGTCTCCTCTTTTATGTTTGTTGTTGTTGTTGTTGTTTTGTCTGTACAGTGTATTTGGCAGCAAACTTGTTCTGCCTTTTAATTTCATTGTTGCTGAGACCTGTTATGTTAATGCAGGCCATGATACAACAGACAGAATATGAGCTTCGGAGTGAATTTAATCTAATTTGTTAATGCAGATCCTATTTTTCTCCAAAAAAGAATAACAGAAAAAAGACAGTTGCAATTTAATTAGCTACGTACCATAAATGTGCCAATCATAAATGATAAATAGAGCTGAACACCTGGCACTGAGCCACCTATCAGCACTGTAAAAAGAGAAACATGGCACCATTAAACTCTGAAAAAGCAGTTTGAGTTACATCTGGATTCAAATCCCAGCTCTACCACTTACTAGCCATGTATACCCAATTAGTTTTTTTAAATATCTCCACAATTTGTTTTTTGTGACTACATGGGTATAAATATCTAATTGAGTTACTGTAAGGATTAATATTAAATAAATATATTAAAAATATCCATCAAAGTACATGGCACATAATAGCTAATATCTATCCATCCTTCTGTCTATCCATCCATTCATCTGTCATCCATCTTTCTTATACCAATTTATCTACCAACCTATTATCTATCTCTCTCTTCCTCTATTATCATTCTCTCTCTCTCTCTCTCACACACACACACTTTCATTCTCACTCTCTCTCTGTCATCATCCCTTCTATTTCATAAATCATCTATTGTTATTTTCCATGGTTTTGGAAATTTTGTTCTATGTATTTATAATTTTTAGTATAATATTTTTGGAGGCAGAGATGACTTCTACTTTTTATTCCCTTTCTTTCCAGTAGAGTGCTGGCTATAAAGGCATTCGGTAAGCATTTATTGGTTTGGTACTTCCATTGAAAATATCTTAGGTTCTTATTGCTTCCATTTTCTCAGGAACATTTCTCATTTATATTAGGCTTCCCTTAGCTCTTGACTTCAGTGATAAAGAAAATGTTCCATTTGTCTGGACTGGGCCCCTGTGCTTACCCCTCTCATGGGTCTCCAGGATTTTCTGGGTTGTTTCCACAGAGTGGAGGACACTGGCTACTGTGTACCTCTTTGGGGTTCACTGATGGACAGTCCAACAGAACAGGGGAAAAGGGCAAATGGGTTAATCTGATCCCAATTCCAGGCAATCAGAGCTTCTGTCTGAGGGTGACCTCTCAGCAGGGGTGTGGAAGACACCTCCCTGAAAGGAACTTGGAAGCATTTTGAATCTACAAAAGTCCCAGGCTGCTACTGTGGCCCTTTTTCATCACTAAAAACTGTGAAAGCTCCCTAGTGTAGCTCTGTATTCAGACAAGGCTCAGGGAACTATTTCAGTCTGGATGTGTTGACATTCCGACTTGCTCACAGATCCAGCCAAGCTTTAGTGAAATGACTCTCTCTAAGCTCTGAAGTTCTACTCTCCTTTGAAAGCATGGTGCCATGGCCTCTCTCATCTTCTGTGCCTGGGTTCCAAGAAGAGCTGGGAGGGAACTAGGGACCCTCTTGAACGGTCTTAAACTGTGCTTTCAAAGAAGGGTCACTTTCCACACTTCTCTGTGGCATTCTAATTCAAGCTTTTAGAGCTGCCATAACAGTTTACATCTCCTATTATAATTTAACTAGAGGCCCGGTGCATGGATTCGTGCACCCGTGGGGTCCCTCGGCCTGGCCTGTGCCCTCTCACAATCAAGGACCCCTTGGGGGATGTTGGACTGCTGGTTTTGGCCTGATCCCCACAGGCTAGGCCAAGGGACCCCATCAATGCACAAATCCATGCATTGGGCCTCTAGTATGCATATAAGATCTTTGGTTAACCTCTTCCCGTACTCCCCCCACCCCCTGAGATTCATCAGTCTGTTCCATGTTTCCATGCCTGTGCACTGAGTGTCTGCCCCGTGGTGGTCATTGTGCATCATAGCTACAAGTCAAACGATCAAATGGTCGCTTAGGCTTTTATATATATAGATGCTCATGACAACCCCTTCAGGAAGGCATGATCACCCCAATTTTATAGAAAAGAAATTCAAGGCTAGCAAATTCCAGCACCAATTCATCATCTTTCTCACTTCAGATCCCAGTAAGTTGGGTTGCCTTCTCTTTAGAATATAGAAATTAGATGTTTATTAAAAAATCATTTAACATTGTAACTCCTATGCTTATTTAGCACTCCATTTTGGGTTTGTATTTGTTATTTGGGATGCCATATGACAAATAATTATAAAGATGTTTTGGAAAGCCAGAAATTGGAAACTTATTTCAAGAAACAATGGTATATTTAGAAATTCAGGAACTTAGCAGTGAAATCCAAAGGTGGGTGGCAGAAGGTTTGCACATCGATGCCAGCTGTTGGGACCTACTGACTCATACACACTCTCTTTCTTCCAGATGGTCTTCTCAGATCCTGAGTAGATGAGAATTCATTACACATGGTGCTTTTGTAAATAAATCTAAGGTCTTATGTGTAAAACAAGCATTGTATTAATGAAAGGAAAAAGGCGGGGGGAAGAGAGCTAGAGATTTTTGTAAAGCCCTAAGATATACTTTATCTTTATCTCTATATTTAGTGAATCAGGGGTGGGAGCATCATCTGAGTTCCATTAGTTTCCAGATGGGATCTCTGTCTTTTTTCTCCCTCTTAATTAGTTGTGTTTTTTGATAAAGCAGCTCTGTTAGCAGGGGAATTTACTGAATTATATGAATGTTGTGATTCTCAAGTTCAAATAAAGTTGAACAAATAATCTGAATTCTTGGGTGATGCTTTATACTCTGTGGATGAGCACAGTTCTTTCTGATTTGCACATCACAAACTACTATGATGAGAAGTAATTTTAAAAATAAGCACAGTATCCCAGCCAGTGTTGCTCAGTGGTTAAGCATCAACCAATGATCCAGAAGGTTCGATTCCCGGTCTGGGCACATGCTTGGGTTGTGGGCTCCATCTCCAGTAAGGGGTGTACAGGAGGCAGTCAATCAATGATTTTTTCTCATCACTGATGTTTCTCTCTCTCTCTCTCCTCCTCTCAATCTCTGAAATCAATAAAAACATATTTTAAAAAATAAGCACAGTAAACTAAGGGCAAAATATTAAAAACAAGACCACTGATGAACATACAAGTATAAGTTTAAATCTTATTAGAGAGAAAAAAGTCTTAGTAATGCCATAACTAAGATTTATTAATGAAATTTTAAAAGCTTATTAGTAATCATATATTGTAATAGCTAAAAGTTATGTCGTTATCATTATTAAATTTTATTACAGATAGCTGTACTGAATTTCAGAGTGCGACTTTTTCCTTGGTCTCTCTTAGGGTGATAGCTGTTGACTTAGTCCAGTTCACCAGTCTGTTAGGATAGCTTTTGAACAGTGAGGTCAGCCTTTTAGGATCCTGCTTTTCCTTTCCTAACAGATAGGACTCGGAAAAATGCAGCAACTGATATTTTCTTCTAACTGTACCTGGTCATGTAGATCCAACTTTGGTCTTCATTTGAATTTGGTTTGCCATGGAGTTTGAGGCTCAAGATAAAGGCATCCAAATTGGCAGCTCCAACCACAGAGTTGGGTCTAATATTATACTGAACAAGTGTACTCAGGGCAAAGTGAATCAGGCAGAATTATTGGAATTGCTACAGTTTTCAGACATACTCTCACCCTCCTGAAAATTTAGAAACTGTTGCTTAAGAAACTCATTTTTTACAATTAGTCCTCTTGAGTCTTAATTTATTTTTCCTATATTTTTATATATCCATTCTTAGGGCCATTACAAAACCCCCACAGAACTATTCTCAACCATTACATGGATTCAATTCACTACCAAATCTATTCTTTTTGCTTTGCTCTCCTCCACATTCTTATAAAAAGAAAACACCTGTTCCATCCCTTCCCATCATGAAAGAACTGTTTGTGTGTTGTTGTTGTTTGGGAAAAAAAGTAAATAAAGCAACAAGGAATGAGGAGACTCATTGTGTTGACTTTGGAATGAATGTGTGATGGTGGATTTAGTGCATGTTATTCAACTCTGAGGATATATTGAAGTCAACCATATATATCAGACTGTTTGTGTAGTCAGACCTAATCAGGAAACAGAGCTGAACAAAAGCAAATTTATCTATCTCCAGATATTGTAACTTTTTATAAGACCTTTATAGGAAAGTTATTTTGTGGGAGTGCTCTTAGCATATCCATCTGAACTCTTTTATATGGGAGACTGTTTAAATTCTAAATTACATAGCTGATACACACATACACATTTCTTCTGTAGACAGCTGCTCAGATGTTTCTGATGCATGTAACTTCAGATCTAACTTCAGGCAATGGAACTGAACCAGAACCAAGACTCCCATTGCCGTCTGGTCAGTCAGCCATGGGATTATGGGATCATTTTGATGCAGAATTGGAATCAAGATGGATAGAAGCCTGATGTTTGAATTTGGGCTGCAGGAACTTTGTCTCTGCATTGTCACAGGCAACACACCACTGCAGATGGCATCACACCAAAATAAGGAAGTCTGAGAGCCCTAATTAGATCCAGTACAGTCACACACAGGTACATTTTAGCTAGAACTATATGGAATATCATGAGAAGGCGGAGCTTGACATGGGTTAGGGGTTGATGAGACACATGGGCTTTGAAAAAGCTTCTTTTTACTGTTGTTAATCCTCATCTGAGGATATGTTTATTCCATTGAATTTTAGAGAGAGTTGAATGGAGGGAGGGAAGAGGACAGAGGACAGAGACACACATCGATTGGTTGCCTCCTGCATGTGCCCCGACTGAGGTCAGGGATCTAATGCAACCCAGGTATGTGCCCTTGACCGGGAATCTAACCTGAGACCCTTGGGTCCACAGTCTGGCGCTATACCCACTGAGCCAAACTGGCCAGGGCTGAAAAGGCTTTTGGGTTCCCTCTCTCTGCAGTACTGGTTTATCTTAAAATTTACAGAATAACTTATTACTGCCTTGATCATCAATAGTTAATTCTTCACTTTGGATCATGGGTATATGTAGTCAAAATGTACCTATTTAAGTGTTAAATCAATTGTTACAAAATTTCAAATAAGGAATTTTGTTAAAAAACAAAACAAAACAAAACAAAACAAAACAAAACAAAACACCAGAACTAAGTGATAGTTGTACATAGTTGACTAATCCTATTGATCGTTTTATGGTCATATGCACCGGGCTGAAATCAATAGACCAGAGATCTCAAACTCAATTGCTTAAGGTGTTAAGCATGTAACTAAATGAAATAGGTTGAGGTCACTCCCCATTCACATGGACCCCTTCAGCAATTATTGCCATATGTAGGAATTTGGGCCTTGGTATGGCCAAATCTTCTGATTTTAAAAGCAAGTGCCTGCCCTAACCGGTTTGGCTCAATGGATAGAGTGTCAGCCTGCAGACTGGAAGGTCCCCTGTTCGATTCCGGTCAAGGGCATGTACCTTGGTTGCGGGCACATCCCCAGTAGGAGGTGTGCAGGAGGCAGCTGATCGATGTTTCTCTCTCATAGATGTTTCTAACTCTCTATCCCTCTCCCTTCCTCTCTGTAAAATATCAATAAAATATATTTTTAAAAAAGCAAGTTCCTGTGTCCTACATATAGTACCCCTCTATCCATTCATGCATATGACTCCTACCCATCCTTTAAAACTTTGTTCAGATACTATCTGCTCTAGGAAACATTAAACTCCCAAGCATTGCTCCCCACTCACTTTCATACTCATAGCATGTTGTACAGACTTTCAACATGAGTTGACCTTCACTAATGATGGGGTAATTGCATGTTCAGTAACTGTCTCCCAGCTATCCAGTGAACTGCTCAAGGGCAGGCTCCATGTAGCATTCCCTAAGCACAGTGCCTAACCCTAAGTACTTGCCAAATAATGCCAAATTGTTAAAAGAGGGGTATAGAGGCAGGATCTGAGTGAAAACCCCTTAGATTCTTAGAGTTGATTTGGTGGTTTGGCAAGTAATGGAAGCCATGAACAAGTAGTGGGTAGGCCTTGAAAAAATTTTTCATTAGTATTCCTTATCAATTTTTTTAAAAATTGATTTTAGCCCTGGTCGGTGCTGCTTCTCACCAGAAGGTCACAGGTATGATTCCTGGTCAGGGCACATACCTAGGTTGTGGGTTTGACCCCAGGTCGGGTCAGGATGCTTAGGGAGGCAACGGATTGATATGTCTCTGTCACATTGATGTTTCTCTTTCTCCCTCCCCCTTTCTCCCTGTCTAAAAAAAATTAATTTGGGAAAGAGAGAGAGAGAAACATTGATTTGCTGCTCCATCCATTTATGCATTTATTGATGGACTCTTGCATGTGCCCTGCAACCTTGGTGCATCAGGACAATGCTCCAACCAACCAAGCAACCCAACCAGGGCTCCTTACCACCTTTTTAAGTGCTCTATTTTTCAGTGTCACCTACTACATTTCTTTTCTCAGATGGCCCTTCAACTCTAACCCCTGCCCCCTGCCAGGCTATAACCTATTAAATATGACATTAAACTATGTATTTAAAAAGTAGTATATTGATGTATCAATTCTTAAACCTTAAGAATCTAGTGCAGTGCCTAGAACCTAGCTCAACAAATATTCTTATGAATGAAATACATCAAACCTTGCTTCTCGAATGTCTCCCATCTCAAACAACTTGCTTCTCAACCTGACAACCCTTTCATGCTGATACCATTTGATTAGACACATGTCTCTCAGGCAACAAACAAAGGAGAAAATGTGCAAGTATGGGGCAGTTTACCACTGTTAAAATCTCAGGATATTGTGCTGTGAATATTTTCATGGTTGTTTTTTTTTGCTTTTGTTGCTACTAATTATTATTTTTCATTTTTACTGTACATTTCATTTCCTTTTTGTTAAATTTTAATTTAGATTTTGTGTCCTTTTTGTTTCATTTATTTACTTATTTAATAAATATGGTTTTTTTTATTGATTTTAGAGAGAGGGAGTGGAAGAGAGGAATAGAAACATCAATGATGAGAGAGAATCATTGATCGGCTGCCCCCTGCATGTGCCCTGACCAGGAATTGAACCATGACCTCCTGGTTCATGGATCAACATGCAACCATTGACCCACGCTGGCTGGACTCTTTTGTTTTTAAAGTGCTTATTTATAGATTAAACAGTATATTAGAACATATTCTGTATATAAGAAAGGTTAAAACAGGGAATCAACTGGGGGTCTGGAATGGATAATTCAATCTACATTATTTCTAATGGGAAAATATGATTCTGTTTACACAAACAGCCTTCTAGAACAAATTAAGTTCGAGAAATGAGGTTCTACTGTATTATAAATGAAAGCCCTTGGCCTACTAGCTTGGTTGGTTGAAGCTTTGTCCCATGCACCAAAAGATGGCGGGTTCTATTCCTGGTCAGGGCACATACATAGGTTGTGGGTTCAATACCTGTTTGGGGTCGGTGTGGGAGACAGCTGGTTGATGTTTCTCTGTCAATCTATGTTTTCTCTCTCTCTCTCTCTCTCTCTCTCTCTCTCTCTCTCTCTCTCTCTCATTAATAAACATATCCTTGAGTGAGGATTTAAAAAAAAGAATGAACAGTTAATACATTCATCAGATTGCTTTCTGTCTGGGGAAACTATCTGAGAACAAGCCGGCAAGGCGATATGATCCTGGGAAGGCAATTAGAAAAACAGGCCACAAAATAGGGGGAAGTGGAAGATCCCTAGATAAGAAAATTGTTCATGTCATTTCCTTGGGGCTCAGCTTAACTGGGAGGATAACCTGACCCTCAGAATGGGATCATAGATAATGTTTTTGTCAGCTTCTTAATTTTACATTTAAGCTTTAAGTTTCTAGACTCCTGTTCTTTGTCGTCATATAAGTTGCAAGTATCTGACCAAGATACAGGCCACCCTGCATTGCTCTATTTCAGTTACCCCGAGATGGAATAAAAGATACCTTTCACACAGCCATTTGGAAACTCATTTCAAGGTCTCTGGTGTAGAAGGGATATCAGGACCAGCTGATGTTCATGCTGCCTCCTTGGACTCTAATTTGATGATGTGGCTGTGATCTTTTGCCTCTGAGCTGAGCTAATGCAACATCGAGCATGTTTTCCTCTGAGGCAAAGCAGCTTGCTGTGTATAGCAGACTATGCTCCCTCCGTAGCATGAATCAAAACAGATATTTCTCAAGCCACATCACCCCCATTATTAAAGACATTATTGGACTTTCAGTCTTGGGTGGGGAAAGAAAAGTAGCCCACAGCCACAGAGCATAACAAAATGTTGTTGTCAATTTCTGGTGCTTGCATGATGGGCTGGCATTACTCACTGCTACTAAGAGTGGTAATTACATTATAATATTGTCCCTTTGGTGCCCTAAAACAGAATCCTATGAGTAAAGGGAGGGTGACTTAATGGTCTGTTATATATAGTTGGCCTGGGTTTTCATGGTTTTTAAGTTCCAGTAAGAGGAATTTAATTAAGGTATAATAAAAAATAATAATATTGCAGCAATAATTGTAACAATAGAGAGTGAGTTCAATTTCCCCCAGTTTGCTGTATATACAGAGGCATTTCTGTGACCCTGCTTGTGGGAAATGTGTGTCAGTGTCTATAGATCACCATGAAGCTCCAGTTTTGGCCACCTTTGCCAGACATAATCTTATAAACTTGAATCAACATGTTTTTCAATGTAGGGCAAAACTGGGGAGTCAATGATAGTTGTAGGAAGAGTTAGGAGTCAAGAATTACTTGCATAATTGAATAGAGGTCCATGTCTATTTGTTGCTATTAATTTTTTTTACACCATTTTCTTATCTGAGATCTTTATTTCTTCTCTCACCAGCTGTGTGAGCAGGGTAAAGTGAGTGTCAGCCTTCTGTTACACATAGAGGAAAGTGTGTAACAGAGCCTACCTCTAAAATTCCAACCCTTAAAAAAGGTACTTCTTCTTCTAAGGAGGATTAAATATTTTGCAAGTCTAACTGTTCATTTTCACCTCACCAGTGTGTGAGTTCCCTCAGCATTGTTGTTTAAATCTGAAACAACATTGAGTGATTTGTTTCAGGTTACCCTGATTGCTGATGGCATAACCGTGAGGACAACCCTGAGTGGTATCCAGACTCCCAGGTGATGAAGGCTGAGGTTGAAAGTCACAAGGACAGAGCATACATAGAAACTTTTAAATAGCATATTTGCATGCAGGGCATTACTGCCTGGAACCCAAAGGATAGAAACATGACCTAGATGCCCCTTTTGTGTAAAAGTCAAAGTCCTAAGTTATTCCAGGTGGTAACAACTGTGCCCACATAGTAAGAATTACCAGTTTCCAGGTGACTAAGAATGAACATCAATACAAAGAGACAAAGGCAAAGATAGCGCTTCTCCTCAACCTCTGTCCTGGTGTGCCCACCGTGCAGGTTATTTCACTCACCTGCGGAAAGCCATGAGTGCTCTCACGGAGACCACATTACTTCATGTTACAGTCCAGCTGGCCTCCCTGTGCTCTTTGAGAGAATCATGGGCCAGTGTTGAATAAATAGACTACTGTTGTCAGCTGAGACTATGCCTTAGGGCAGTTTGCCGACCACTGCCTGAGAGTATTACCCGTTAGAGAGGTCCTTGGGGCAAATCACCACCTGTTGTACAGAGTATCTGCTCTTTTAAATTTTTATTTAAGGCTGTTTGTTTTCTTTCTCTCTTTTTAAAAAATATATTGAGAGAGAGAGAAAGCATGAGAGAGAGAGAAAGGATGAGAGAGAGAGAGAGAGAGAGAGAGAGAGAGAGAGAAAGTATGCACCCCAACTGGGATCCAACCTGCAACCTGGGCATGTGCCCTGACCTGGAATCAAACATGGGACCCTTCAGTGCATGGAAGACCAGTGCAACCACCTGAGCCACACCAGCCAGGGCAAGGCTGTTCGTTTTCTTGATCCATGGTGTCTCTCTTCTGATTGGCAGTCATGAGACCTCTGCGTGTGCAGCAGTGGAGGTGGGTGTGGGGAGTTTTTCTGAACAGATGGTGGTCTCTTTAATGTGCCTCCCAGCCTCCCAGAACCTCCCAAAGCAGATTTAATCAATGCCATGTAGCCTATAGTTCAAGTCAGAGTTGGTAAGATAGAGATGGAAGTCTATTTTTATTTATGTTGATTGCAAATTAGCTTATCTAAACAACAATAATGGCTTTGTTCTCTAGGCTCCTAGGTGTTTGTTTGATCAGATTCCATCTGCCTATCTGGACCTGCTTTCTTGAACTCTTAAGGTCAAGTTTAAGTTTCTTTTCACCCCTTTCTTATCCTATAGTCCCTTAAGTGAGTATTTCTCAAACAGGAGTCTGAGAAATGCTGAGGTCTCTAAGAACCACTTTTGCAGGATCTGAGAGTTCTTTACAATAATTTTAAAATTTTGTGTTCATATTTTAATAGTAATCTGAAACATTAATAAAAGTGTGCTCTAGATTATAGTGGACATTTTTGTTGGTTGTGTAGCATATTTATTTCCATTCTTTCTTGAAAACAGTACCACCGTTTTCCTGTAGAAACCACTTCTTCAGGCACAGAGCTTGGGAGAGAGTAACCCGTCTGCGGCTCTTGATGTTAGTTCTGTGATCAGTGCATTGGCCTCTGGGATGAGATGCGAACCTGTACAGTTAGAGCCAATGGGAGTGTTTGTCAAAGACTCTCTCAGCTATGACCCTGTTTGAGTCAGATTCTTTAAATTTGCAATTAAAAAAAAAATCCTGACAGGTACATAGATCATTTGGATGAATTTAGCGCCTATGTTTGTGCCAAGTAGTACTACTTTAATTATTTCAAGCTAATAAGATAATAATAGAAGCAGGTTTAATATGTAAATGATGCAAATACACATTTTGTAAATGAAGGCTTTGCAGTAATCCCATTGAAGGAAGTGAGTCATCCAGTGGCATCTATTCTTTTAAGCCTGCCCAACCATAGGTGTGGATTTGGGTTCAAACTGCACGCAGTGATTAACTCTCAGCAATTCACCATCATTCATCACATCAGATTAAGACTGCTAATTAAAAATTTATTGCCTCAAAGTTTTGTCTGTATTTCATTAAAAACTTTTAGTTGTCTATGAACTATGAGCATAATGGCTTTTATATCTATAAGTTTGATTTGAGTAACTTTTAAATAAAATTAACACCAGGAGCTTAAGGGGAAATGTATTTTTCCTTTACAAGGAATCTGTTCATTTCTTGAGTTTTAGAAGTGTTGCCATAAATGGTAAAAAGGTGCATTTATGTTTAAAAAAGGGCAGACTTAGGGATTGGATAAACATCCTCCTGTCTGGAACATTACTGAATTGTACCAAACGATATAAAAGTCTACCTCTAAAATTCCAACTCTTAAAAAGGTGCTTCTCTCTTCTAAGGAGGATTAAATATTTTGCAAATATAACTGTTCATTTTCAATTCACCAGTGTGTGAATTCCCTCAGCAAACTCTGGGAACAGATACGAAAACAAGGCAGAGCCCAGCAAGTTCAGTTTTTCTCGTTGCAGACGTAGTTTATGTTGTCCCAAACTCTTTGTAAAATTTACATCTAGAGAAAAGCCAGGCTGCGGCAGGGGTTGGTAAGGATGAGGTGGGTTTGGGTAGTGGAACGGAATCTGCTCCTCTCTCTGTAAGAAAGCTCTAAGTGCTTGACCCCTACAGGCTGGATCCCCAGAGCTTGGAAGTCACAGGCTGTCTCATGGAACAGGCTAAGCGGTGACTCCGTATCCCTTGCATTCTGTACCACACGGGCAACAGACAACCCTTTCCTGGAGGGAGCCTCCAGGTGCACAGAGCAGTGGCCTGTGTTCTCCTGGTGCAGGGACAGGTGCAGGTCAGTCAGCCCAACTCAAAATATACTTTCCAAGTTCCCGTTACATGCCCAGCATTGTGCTATGTCCTTGGGGGATGCAAGGAGAAACTAAGACACGATCCTTTCTCTTAAGGATCAAATTAACAGGGGTCACCACTGAATATTATGAAAACCCACTCCCCACCACCTGTCAATTTATAGAAAAAAAGACAGGTAGAACGTTTCACTGTCTTACACACACACACACACACACACACACACACCAGTTATTTGACTATTTTGGCTTTACAAGTCACTGTGCCGGCATCACCTTAGATAGACTGAAAAATGGAGAGCCAACTGCGCTACATAATGAATAGAGACTGCTGCTGATTTTTGATTCTTGTGTATTAAAGTTGTCAACAATGGTTTCGGCCGGTATAACATTGCTGTTGAAGAAAAACATATTTGGCGAGACAGGTACAGCTTTTATTTCTACACCTGTATGCAATGAAAAGTACTCTTTCTTGCCAATGAAGCTATAGTGCCATTTTCCTGATGATGCCTGGCAGATTAAAGCCAGACTGAGCTTTGAGCTCATCAGACTTCAGCCTTCCTTGCTCATTAATTTTCAGTAAATTTTTAAGTTGTTCCTTCAAGTACTGAAAGCCTCAGACCAAAGTATAACGGGAATAACATGGAGAGGGGGTGGGGATTGTCTTTGTTGGAACATTTTGGAAGAGAAGGGCTGTGGTCGGGGCACGGATATGTGGTGGCCGATGAAGAATGAGGAGACTACAGCATTTAGGCCATTCTTTTTACTTTCTGAGCATCATAAAGAGACTGTTGTAGTTTCAGAGCTGAATTTTTCTCCGTTTTTCTTGGCTCCATAATTTGGGCCAATATGTCTGGGTTGTCAAAAACCACATCCTCCTATTTAAAGTCTTTCCATTTTTACCTTTCACTTTCTTGCCAGCCAAAAGCCTTCTTGTGCTAATTCTATTGATTCCTTCCTTTTCTTATTTGGAATAAAGCACCTTGAAAGTCATGCCATGTTAATGTGGGTAGCCTATGTCTGAGGGGAGGGACTCTTCTATAAAACTGAGAATTTTGAATGCATTGGTAAGGAATATTCTTCTTTTCTGGGTCTTATCTAATGGTGCATTAAAAGTTGGCTGGGTACTAAATTTATTGAGAAGTCCAGAAAAAGTGTAATTTAATCTAATAAAGATTTAATTATGCTGAGAAATAATGAGGTCTAAAGATCCCAGTGGAGTACTCTCTGAGTTAACTTACTCTAATGATACATTTCTTAGCACTGGCATAAAAAATAATTGCAGGGAGGTGGGGCCCACTCTGTGTGTGTTCATTTCTCTTTGGAAAAAAATGAGAGTGTACATGGTGTGTTTGCATAAGTATTGCTTAAAGCTGTTTAAGAACAATAGATCTATGTTTGTATACTCTTGTGAAAGGGGTCTGATGATTGTACTCTCTAAGAGACCAGTTGTAGAAGAGCAGCTAATTCTGGCTATCTAAATTATTCATCTATTCCTCCACCATTTATTGATTAAACTGTGGGGGATGCAGAGCAGTATAGCCAAAGGCAGTCCCTGCCTGCATCGCTCAATATACTTAGTTCAGACTTTCAAAAATATAGTTGTTAATAGACATTCTATAAAAGAATAAGGGAGAAGGGGGTTAAGGAGTAGAGAGGACTTGTGGTCAAGTGTTAGGAAAACACCTTTTACTTATAGCCTTTTAGAAACTAGGTAGAGCATTCCTTAAAGACTCTGAGATATTTTTCCATAAAAATCAGTGTTTCCTTTTATTTAGCCTAGAGATTCTAGTTCTTATTTGATCAAGGATATCCTGTTTCTTCCCCATGAATATCTATGTATCTCATGGACCACAACACAAGAAAAAGATAGCCATACTGGTTGTTTTCATTGTCTGTGATGGCTGACTGATATGTTGTAGTGTCATATAGACAGAACCTCTTACAGAGGAATGTTCTCAAAATGTGGTTATATTTGTGGTAAAGGCATATGGCCTCTATGTCAGGGATTCTCCACTGCTGTGCGGAGGCTTGGCCAGGAGAAGCCCAGTCTCCTCCCTCAGGTTGGAACGGCAGCCTGGGCTCCATGTCTGTTTGGCCTCCTTTCCTTCCCTTTCAGGTTTAAGGGCATTCCTGTGTCATGTCACACAAACAACCAAAGCAGTCCTCATTCTTGCTTATTAATATATCCACTCCTTGTTTGTTTTGCTTCTTCTGGGATATGTAATGTTTCCACTCCATTTTGTAAGTGGGTTCATTGTGTGATTTGGACAGTCTTTTCCTTTTTATAAAAATATTTAATATGTTTTTATTGATTTTGGAGAGAGGGAGAGAGGAAAATAGAAATATCAATGTTGAGAGAGAATCATTGATCAGCTGCCTCCTGCTCGCCCCCTACTGGGGATTAAGCCCACAACATGGGCATGTGCCCTGACCGGGAATTGAGCCATGACCTTCTGGTTCATAGGTCAACACTCAACCACTGAGCCACACCAGCCAGCTGGACAACTTTTTCTAATCTCCGACTTCTTCCTATTCATTCTTAGACAACTCCTAGAAATACTATTTCAAGATAACAAGTGAGAAAACAAAACCCCTGTAGAGAGAGAAATTTATTTTTTCCTAGAAACTATTTACTATATGACATTCTAGAGATAACAATTTCTTTTATCTGTATATTCTTTCCTAAATATTTTTACATGCCTAATCTCATTTGATCCCATTGAATCCTTGAGAGGTAGAAGATGAGAAGGATCTCAATCTGGATGAGAAGAATTAACATTAGAGAAATTAAATAGATTTAGAAAATAATGAGCACCCAAGACTCAAAACCATGACTCCTAAGTTGATGCCTTTTCTGTGATACCAGAGTTTCCCAAAGGGGGAAGATTTTAAGCGAGGCATGAACATGGCATGAAATGTTATTGGTGTGGCCCTGTGGTGGAGCATTGACCCATGAACCAGGAGGTCATGGTTCAATTTCCGGTCAGGGCACATGCCTGGGTTGTGGGCTTGATCCCCAATGGGGGCATGCAGGAGGCAAGCAATCAATGATTCTCTCTCATCACTGATATTTCTATATCTCTCCCTCTCACTTCCTCTCTGAAATCAATAAAAAATATTTAAAAAAAATGTCATTGGGTCATAAGGTCAGAATGTTAAAAATGTTTCCCTTTTTTAAATTAGTAAATAGTTTTTTGAGCAGTTTTAGGTTCACAGGAAAATTGAGCAGAAAGTACAGAGTTCCCATATACCCCTTACCACTACACATATACAATCTCCCCCCACTATCAACATCCCACATCAGAGTGGTACATTTGTTTCAATTGATGAACTTACTTTGACACATCATCACCACCCAGAGTCCATAGTTTACACTATATGTCTGGACAAATGTATAATAACATGTATCTACCATTATAATTTCAGATAGCTATACTTTTATTCATATATATATTTACAGAATAGTTTCATTAACCTCAAAATCTTCTGTACACTGCCTGTTCCTTCCTTTCTCTCTATTAACCCCTGGCAACCACTGATCTTTTTACTGTCTCTGTAGTTTTGCCTTTTTTAGAATGTCCTGTAGTTGAAATAATACAGTATGTAGCCTTTTTAGATTGGCTTCTTTCACTTAGTAAAATGCATATATGTTTCCTCCATGTCTTTTCATAGCTTGATAGCTCATTTCTTTGTAATGATAAATAATATTCTCTTGTCAGTTTATTTATCCATTCACCTACTGAAGGACATCTTGGTTGCTTCCAGGTTTTGGAAGTTATTTTTTTGTTTTTGTTTTTAAGCTGCTATAAAAATCCATGTTCAGGTTTTATGTAGATATAAGTTTTTAATTCATTTGGGTAAATACCAAGGATCATGATTGCTGGGTTGTATAATAAGAGTATGTATAGTTTTGTAAGAAACTGCCAAACTGTCTTCCAAAGTGACAGACCCTTTTGCATTCCCAGCAGCAATGAATGAGAGTTCTGTTGCTCCCCATCCTCACCGACATTTGGTGTTCTTACTGTTCCAGGTTTTGGCCATTCTAATAAATGTATAGTGGCACCTCACTATTGTTTTAATTTGTATTTACTCGATAAATTATGATCTAGAGCATCTTTTAACATGCTGATTTGCCATCCATATATCTTCTTTGGTGAGGTGTCCAGGCCCTTTGCCCATTTTTAAATTGGGTTGTTTATTTTCTTATTGAGTTTTATGAGTTCTTTGTATATTTGGATAACAATCCTTTATCAGATGTGTTTTTTGCAAATATTTTCTCCTAGTGTTTGGCTGGTTTCTCATTCTCATGATCAATTTCTTTTTTTCAACACTTCCAAATACATAAGGGAGAAAGTCTCTGGTTCTACTCTTTAACACATCTCTAACATTGGCACATAGCCCCTTTCAACACATACAGAGCAGGACACAGATAACAGTGTATTAGTTCCATTTCACAGTTACCTTCTATTTGTGATGATATAAAGTTTTCTTTTTATTAAAAATACTTTGTTTTTTTAATAATGGAACAGAATGGAGAGCCCAGAAATAAACCCATGCATTTATGGTCAATCAGTTTACAACAAAGGAGCCAAGAATATACAATGAGGAAAGGACAGTCTCTTCAATAAATGGTGTTGGGGACATTAGGCAGCCACACGCAAAAGAATGAAACTGGACCACTATCTAACACCATACACAAAACTCAACTCAAATAGATTAATGACTTGAACATAAGAATTGAACATAAGAACTGAAGCCATGAAACTCCTAGAAGAAAACAGGCAGTAGGCTCCTTGGCAATGATTTTGTAGATTTGATACCAAAACCAAAGGCAACAAAGGCAAAAATAAACAAGTGGTATTACATCAAACTGAAAAGCTTCTGCACAGCAAACCATAAACAAACCTAAAAGGCAACCTAATGAATGGGAGAAAATATTTGTAAATCATATGTCTGATAAGGGATTAATCCAAAATAAGGAGCTCATACAAGTCAATAGCAAAAACATCCCAATTAAAAAATGGACAGAGGATCTGAATAGACATTAAAAAAATACACAAATGGCCAACAGGTAGATGAAAAGGAGCTCAACATCACTAATCATCAGGGAAATGCAAATCAACACCGCAATGAAATGTCATCTCACACCAGTTAGAATGGCTGTTATAAAAAGTTCGATAATGTTTTGGCGAGGATGTGGAGGAAAGCAAACCCTTGTGCACTATTAGTGAGAATGCAAATTTGTGCAGCCACTCTGGAAAACAGTATGAAGTTTCATAAAAAAAATAAAAATAGAATTACCTTATCATCCAGCAACTCCACTTCTGGGTATTTATTTGAAAGAAATTAAAACACCAACTCAAAAAAGTATCTGCACCCCATGTTCCTTGCAGCATTTCCGGCCACATATTTTTTCTTTGGCTCTCTGTGTTGTCTTTTTCCTTAAGTTTCCTTGAAGAAGAGGAGGGAATAGATCCTCACCTACCAGAGAGGAAATCTGCAAAGAGGAAATAGTGTTAATGAACATTTCATCCTCTAATGGTTTAGAGGAGCCTGGAGCATGAATCTAACTAACAAAAGGGGAAATGGTTTTTCCTAATGGCTTTCTCTCCGGAAAGCTAAGGTAGATTTAACAAAAAGATGCCAATAGTCTGATTTGCTGATGTCCATGTGAACCAGTCCACAAATTGCAGCAACTCAGGAAAACTGTTCTATTCAAGTCATAGACGGTCAGCCCGAAACAGCCTTAGGACTCACCTGCTTTTTTATCTAAGAGGCAGGCTCTTTTTCTGTTGCTAAATTTTCACTAAAAATGTATTTGGCAAGATTCTAAATAGTTTTTACATATATTTGCACCCATGTGAAAAACTAAGGTGGGGTACAGTTAATCATAATGTAGGTTTTTATTTATTTACTAGAGGCCCGGTGCACGAATTTGTGCACGAGTGGGGTTTGGCCAGCCCACCCCGATTGGGGCCAGTTGGGCCAGGCTGGCCGGGGAGGGAAGGTTGGCTGGCTGGCCCGACCCCCGATCGGGAGGGGGGCTGATCGGGAGCGGGGCCAGTCAGGGGGAGGGGCCGTGGGCGGTTGGCCAGCTGGCCCCGCCCCCTGGTCGAACTCCTGGTAGATGGAACTCCTGCCCAAGGGGACAATTTGCATATTAGCCTTTTATTATATAGGATTTTTAAACTCAAATGAAAGCCTATTATCATACTGTTCTGAGGGGCTAGATATAGCAAAAATGTTGCAGCTGGTATACAAATGAGTGAAGATCATAGATGTCATAGCTGCCGAAGTGTTCAAAAGATGATCTTTAATTTTCTCTGCATCATAATTATGAAGGAAAGACTAGGAGCATTATAAGAAACACTTGGCCCCAAGAAAATTCAGGGCTGCTGAGGATTTGATCCCATGATTTCATGTTCAAAAATGAAACTTATAAAGGGGTAAGCAGGGGTTTCATTTGTGTTCAAGCTATTTGAGGAGCTTTTCTAGAGCAAAGATTCTAATGCATTAAGCTCATGTGCTATAAGAAATGCCAGAGCACAACAATGAGAAATGATACTTATATTCCCCGTAGATAGTGCTTCTTAAACTGGGAGCATAAAGATGTCTGCAGTGTGAACAAGGCCAGGGCCACTTTCTGTGTAGCAGGGAACTCATTCCAGCTGTTTGTCCATGTCCTTCTCTGCCAAAGGCTTTCCCGGAAGGCAGTATTAGCTCCAGGAGCCCTACATTGAATTCTGCAGAAGATGGCTACTTTGCAGCTTGTTTGGTAGTTTCTTTGGAAACAAACGTGGTCCCAACGACAAGTCTCTTATACAGTGAGCACAAATCTGTCTTGATGCTGCACTTGACCCTGGATATCCAAGTGGGTTGCATTTTCTGCTACTCCAGCACCATCCACACTTTCTTGAAGACATCTGATTGCAGCAAAGTGTAAAAGCATTTGTCCAAAATTTTTGAGACCCACCCAAGGGCCAGATAAATGGCGTCATGTTTATTTTCTGGAATCAGGACTTAAGGGACAGGGTTAAGAGAAAGAACTCTTGTTTCAAATTAAGTGTACTGGAAATGAAGCAATCACATTTGCACAGAATCCTGTTTTTCTGTCTCTGTGAGACATAATCATCTGGCACACTGTAATGACTTTGATGGTCTCACCTTTGAATGTCATATGCCTGTTGTACTTGTATTCTTGTATGCAGTATTGCAGAGGACAAAAATGAACAATTTGGGCAATCTCTCTGACTGAGGGAGGCTTGCAAGCCTATGCTTTTCTAATACAAGTTAAGTGCAAACCCACCAGCCTGCAATTTGCATCCTTGTAGATGTTTGAGTCATTTTAGTAATTCTCTGGAGATGAGAGCAAACTTGGAGCAGTAAGTGCTTTAGAAAACAAACTACCAGTGCACCACGAGCATCTCAGCTGATGCAAACTATACCAAACATAAAGTAAGGAGAGTAGAAAAATAATACAAGTCTTGATATCATGGGCTCCTCACCCACATCCCATGAGGCAAAGATGCATTTTATGCTAAACCTAAAGCGTACACGGGGCTGAACCAGGCAGACCCTAGCTGGACACATGCTGCTCTTCACCCCTCCTTGACTTCGCACAGAGTGTTCCTCATCTGGACAGTCTCTTCCTCTTACTTCATTTGTTGAAATTTCTCTTTGGAATAAACTGTGATTTATCACCCGGTGGCCTTTCCTCCATCTTCTGTAGTGATAGAATGTTGAGCTGGGCACATGGCTACCCAGAATAAGTACTATTTTTCTTAGTTTCTCTTGAATCTAGGTGTAACCCTGTGACTATAGTTACTAACCAGCTGTTGCTAGTCTGTAGGAATCACATTGATTTCATAGATAGATAAAGAGATGAGATAGATACATATAATTATCTTGTTTCCATCCACTTTACTGAAACATTATTTAATGTTATAGATTATTAGCTATTAATATTATCAATAATAATGGTATATTTTTATAATAGTTATAATTGATTTTTGTGTATATAAGTACTGATGCTTTATTTTTTATTATTATAGGTGTGCATGTCGTTCCTTCCCATGGCCTTTTGAGGAAGGGTCTGTGCCTTAAAATATAAAATTAAAGGAGACCTTGGAAATCACCTAGACCAGTGGTCGGCAAACTGCGGCTCGCGAGCCACATGCAGCTCTTTGGCCCCTTGAGTGTGGCCATGAAGTTTCAATCGCACTGTACATGCGCGCCCGCACGTGGTATTTTGTGGAAGAGCCACACTCAAGGGGCCACAGCTTGCCGACCACTGACCTAGACCAGCGGTCGCCAACCGGTGGTCTGCGGACAACTGGTGGTCTGTGAGGTCCAAAAGGTTGACAACTGCTGGTTTAAGGAAACCTTTGGAGCAGCGGTCACCAACCAGTGGTCCGTGAGGTCCGAAAGGTTGGCGACCACTCACCTAATGTTTTCATTTTTAGAAAAGAAGAATTGGTAAGAGCAGTTAAGTCTCTACAGTCTTACTCATGTGTTTTCTCCAGGTATTGTTAAACCACCATAAAATAGACGTACGTTTCACTTTCTCCTGAACACATTGGCTTTAGGATGGGGGAGAGAATATTAAAGGTTTATATTATGTTAATTATGGTAATAAAACAATAACTACTCAGTGGAGCCTCCAGCAATATCTTCCGAAGCTAATTAAATTTCACGTTTGCTGCTGGTGCAGAAGTGCACTGCGGTGGCCTTGACTGGCTGGTGCTACTCCTCCCATCTCAGTGTGACCACTCAGGTGGATTTTGTGCCATCACCACTCTCATGCTGCCACTCCTCACAGGAGGAAAGTGTTCTCTCCTTTTCTATCAACACTTAACTCCTTTTTCATTGGATTTCCAAAGGCAGCCTGGCTCTGTCAGGTTACAGTTCCCACTGCCACTAAATGTGTCCAGGTTCCCAGGCTCTGGTCTGGAGGCCCTTTGAAAGCCCAATATTTTCCTCCAGTTTCATATGTTGAAGCCTTAATCTTCAATGTGTTGGCATTTGAGAGGCAATCCAGTTTAGATGAAGTCCTGAGGGTGGAGCCTCCATGATGGAATTAGTGCCTTTATAAGAAGTGACCAGAGAGTTTCTCTCTCTCCCTCCCTATTTATCCACAAGAAGATGGCTGGCAGCTGTCTAAAAACCAGGAAGATGGCCACCATGAGACACTAATTTGCTAGACTGTGGTCAGCAAACTGCGGCTCGTGAGCCACATGCGGCTCTTTGGCCCCTTGAGTGTGGCTTTTCCACAAAATACCACAAAATACCATGTGTGGGCGTGCATGTACAATGCGATTGAAACTTCGTGGCCCATGCGCAGAAGTCGGTATTTTGTGGAAGAGCCACACTCAAAGGGCCAAAGAACCGCATGTGGCTCGCAAGCCGCAGTTCGCTGAGCTGCAGTTTGCCGACCACTGTGCACCTTGATCTTGGACTTAGCCATCAGGACTTTGAAAGATAAATGTTTGTTGTTTATGCCATCCAGTGTGTGGTATTTTATTATAGCAGCCTGATATATATAAACACCCAGCCCTTCTTTTGAAATTTTAAAAGCCAAATTTATTGAACTATAATTTACATACTATAAGGCCTCTAGATATGTGAATGAATCTTAACAAATGTGTATACCTGTGGAATCATCCCAGCTAAGTTGTCGAATATTTCTGTCACCCCCCCAAATTTTCATGTCAATGCGCCTTTGCTGTCGATGCCCTCTCCTCCATTCACGGAATTTCCAGCAAACCAGTGATTAAAACTTCTGCCTGTCACTATAGATTAATTTTGTTCATCCTGTAATCTCAAATAAACTAATCATAAAATATGTGGGCTTCTGTGTTTGGCTTTTTACTCAGAGTGATGTTTTTGGTTTATTCATGTAGAGGGGTTAGTTAGTAACCTCCTTTTTACTTCTTGGTAGCTTTCCATTTGTGAATATACCACAATTTGTTTATATACTCACATGTCACTGGATGTACATTGACTTTTTTCCAGTTTGGGGCTAATACGGATAACTATGCTATGAATAAACATGGACAAAACATTTCTTATGGGTAAGTACTCAACTGAGACAGCTGGGTCGTAAGTTAAATGTTCACATTTCTCTTTCCTTTTCCTCTTCTCAATTGCTTGTGAATTTTTATTTCTTCATATAATTCTGTCAAATATCACTGTGTATATTCTGAATCAGTGTTGTTAGAGAATAAATTTCTGGGGAGTTACTCCTTTTATCATTAAATAAAACTTTCATATTTCTAATAATATTTTTGCCTAAAAATCTATTTTGCCTATATTAATATTGCATTCTGTAGTTAACATTTTAGCAGTGTGTTTTACCATTCCTATAATTTAAAATATTTATGTACATTTTCTTTAAAATAATATTTAATCATAACTTGAAAAGCCAAATTGTGTTACAATGTTTAATGAAATCCTGAAGTCTTCTTCCTTAGTATGGCTCAACCACAATCCTCCGGAGGCAAACATTTAAAATTATTTTTGGTTTCCTGTTTTATAGTTATTTTCATATTTTAAAATACTATGTTTAATATATAATTTTAAGCTTTTCTCTATTTGAGGCATTATTTATTGATTTCTTGCTACTATGGACAGATATAATTCTTGGTTAAATCATTATTTGGAATTTTTATCTTATGAGTATTTCATATTGTTTATATCTAGACATAACAGTGCTATACAATTGCATTTACTTTTTGCATAATGTTGTTCTTTTCAACAACTACTTCATTTTTCTGTTTTCTTTTAAAAAATCTCTTACTATTTTTTCCTTACACTTTTCAACATGGTCATATGTATTGGATAATCTGTCTATTCCATTTCGTTTCTTTGTGATGTACTTCCTGGAGCCCTCCTTTCTTCTACACTAATCTGGACTTTTGGGTCTAGACTTAATTCATTTTTATGCTGCCTTACTCTCCTTCTGAACAGAATTTCTTTCTCTCCATGGCCTGTTATACATACCACACCAATTAAACCCTAATTCCTGAAATAAATGTACATCCTCCTCCTTCTGTCACTGCAGGTGATAGTGGAGAAAGACTAAAAAGGTTGTTGAAGGAGTTTAGGCATGGGAGCAGCAGAGCAGGATTTGTATTAAGCCACCACTGCTTGCAGAGTGGAAAATGGGGGGGCAGCTGTGGATGAGGCTCTCACTATAGTCCAGTCACAGATGATGGTGCCCACTCAGACTTGGGTAGTAGTAATGGAATAGAGAAATCTGAATTTATTAAAAAGATATAAAAGAAGCAGTATGCATAGGGATTGGTGATTGCATGGTGATGGGGCAGAGGTAAGAGAGGTCAAGGATGAGTCCTGGATCCTGGCTGGAATGGATGAAGGTGCCATTGATACTGAGATATGGAGTACTGGAAGTCCTGGGAGAGGGGAAGGAAAATAAGAAGGGGAAAAAGATGAAAGTTTCATTTATAGGTGATAGTGATGTGATCTGCTATATACCAGCTATTTGTGTACATTTTCTAGATGTTCTAAACATTTTAAAGCAGTGGGTAACAGCGAGGAGCAGACTGTTTCTGATAGTAGTTAAATGAAAAAGCATGATGATCTGCCTGTTTGGTCACTGTAGGTGATGCTCAGTTAAACCCCATTATTTTTCAAGGATCAAAATACTGGTATAATCGATTACCTTAATTAATTGGTTGCTTCTGTTTATTTTCTGGGATACCATTTCACATTGAATTTTTTCCCCCTCTCATACTCTTTTCTTCCAAGTAGCATGGATAGGCCTATTTAGTAAGCAGATAAGGTTGGAAACTGAGTGTAACTGTTCCAAAAATAAGATGGAAAACAAAATGTGAAAGAGTGCAGAGTTTGAATTGAAAAACCCTAGAGAGAAAAATGCAATGAGCCGACCTAATGAGCCAACCGATTTCAATAGGAAATTATTGGGAAAAGAATTTTTTTGAAGGACACATAGGGAGGTTTTACCTTCACAGAGCACAGTGCCAAAGAAGCTGCTGGGGAAAGAATGTGCAGGCCTGTTCAACAAGGAGAAAGGAGAGGGTTATGAAAAATAGGACTGTCACAGGTCTTTGAATCTCTCACAGTTAGAGAGAAATAGGATCAATGATTCTTAGGGCTCATGTGCTAAGTCACATAATCTTAATAGCATTATAGATAGATAGACAGATTCTGAGTTATAGAATGTATATTTCACCACAGGGAAACAGAAGGCTAAGAAAGAATTTAGCATTGATCATAGAGGCATGATTCATGTCGTTATAGAAATAGGTTCATGTAACAAAATGAGCCAATTCCCCTGCTGAACCCTCATCAATGAGAAAAGATTGTAACATAATATTTTCTTCATTTTAAATCACGTGCAAACTAAATCACACATTTACTAATAAATTCAGACTGCTTTAAAGTGGGGGAAATATAGGGGACATCTTTAATACTGTCAACAATAAAAAGTAAACTAAAAATAAATAAATTCGGGCTGCTTTAGTGTTTGATAAATTTATAAGGAGTCAGAAGCAATCTTGAAAGATAAATTTACCTCTACTGAATTTATGCTTTGCACACACGTTTCTTTTTCATATCTGTTTCCTTATTCTATTATTATTGAAACAATCCATTATATCTTCCCAATCCATTTTATCTTAATGAAGATGATGGCCTTTGAAAGTAGAGAGAAAAAGAATACATCGCTATTGTTTCCTTCTCCAGATAGAATGCCAAATGGTATGTTGACTGAGCAAGAAAACCAATAAGCTATTCAGATTCACTTCCAACTAAGGACTACTTTGTTGCAAGCAAACCCTGAAGTTTCTCTAGGACTCCTGGTTCGGGTTTTCAAGGGTTTGGAAGTTCTGACTATGCTAAAAATATTCACTACCCACATCATCAAGGAAAATCGCACAACTGCAATAAACTGAACCTCTCTCTCATGGAGTCATTACATGACCACGGTGAAGAATAAAACTCCACCATATCATTCAAATGACACATGTGGCATTAATAATTCTCAAACATCAGAATTTTCAGTGTGATAGAGGCAAAACATTCAGATAGTATAAAGGATTTTTATTTGTTTTGATGGTATTATATAAACAGGTCTAAATGCTAAAGACACAAATTTGCTGAAATAATTCATTTGTTTATGAATTGGCTTTGGTGACACTGTTGCCCCAAGGAGACGCTGTGTTAGTATGACGGTAGTTCTGATTCCACAAAAAGCAGCATAGGCCAGAGGAAAGAGCATGGCATTCAGAGTCAGACACCTGGGCTTCAAGTCAGGCACTGACACTCCTCTGTGACATTGACAAGTGTCAATTAATCCCGCCTTAAAACAGAAACAATAATAACACCTGCTGCTACCTCACATTATCACTGTGAAGAGCAAATAATTCAAAGTGCAGGCTTTGTAAATTTTTGTCACACCGGTGTTTCTTTCTCTCTCTCTCTCTCTCTCTCTCTCTCTCTCTCTCTCTCTCTCTCTCTCTCTCATATAGTGTGTTTTCTCTGGATTACGGCCACAATGGTGAACTGACTTTCTTATTGAGTTATTCATAAGGTTCATTTGCAAATGCATATTCTGATCTTTTACATTTAGTGTGAAGTCAGCTGAGAAGGCTGCTGGGAGGGAGGGAAACAATGTTGACTTCTAGTTCTAGTTTCTTACAGAATGAAGCAAATACTGATGGTTGAGGCACGTTGCTCTGTAGTTTGGTACTACATGTGTTAGTTTTGTCATAACAATTTAAATGCTTCCCCAAGAGACAGGAAAATTTATGTTGGACACACTTGTGGCTTCAGTTTCATATTCCAAAAAGGCACTCTGGGGTCTGTTTAAGGAGACATTGAGACTCATAAGGCAGCCCATCTGTACTCCCCGACTTGTAATCCGGGTGGTTCCCTTGTGGGAATTTTCAGAAACCCTGAGCAAAGAGGCCATAATTCTGTCAACACCTCACACCACAGAAGCAGGGGTTAGGACTTGATCCCTAGAAGCTGTGCAGTTAAACTGGGCTCTAACACCGTATAGAACGCGTGGGCTTGCTAGATCTGGCCCTGATACCACAAAAGCCGTCATCCTGTAGAGTTGTCAGAAGCAGCTGGTTGCCCAGTGCCCTGGCTGCTGATGCTGCATTTAATGATGCTCAGTGGACAGCCTGGATCTCCAGGGATGGAGGGAGCCAAACAGCTCTTGCTAAATCACTGGACTGAAGCAAGGGAGTGTTCTCAGCTCTCTCACAGCGCTGGTAGGATATTAGGTTATGTGAGGTTTTGCATTTCCTGTAAACCTCACATTGCATGGCCGGGGTGATTGGAATGAGTGGGAATTCAAGTGTTGATGTGGCCCAGTCATAAGCCATATGGGGACCATTTCCTGGTGTGCTGGGTCCACTGTCCACCCTTCTCTGCTCTGCTCTGGGTCCCTGGAAGCTGACCTGTGAGGACTTTATCAAATGGCTCCTTTGCCCTCTGGCTTCCGGTTGGATGGTCCAGTGGGAGCCCAAGCAGGAGATTTGTGTGGAGGAAAGAGACTGAGAGGCAAATGTTCCCTTGGTTATTTTCCTGCAGGCTGGTCAGAGCTCTGTTAGGTGCCCCTCCCACGCAGACTTCTCCGATTTTGGTTCCAATAGCCACACTTTTCTCTCACCCCTTCTGACCTACCCACAGAAGTGATGGTATGCCTACTTTATCACCAGCGCTGGGTTACTGCAATCTTCCTTGTAGTTCATCAGTTTCCTGCTCATAAATAGGAAACTATAGTCCCATTCATTACATTTTCATTACATATTCCAGTTTGAGAGTGCCATCTTTTTCCTGCAAGGACTTTGATATGCCAGACAAGCTGGGATGGTCGCTGCCTTGCCATGGGAGCAAACCAAACTTTCAGTGCCAAATAGCTGTTGGGTAGAATGCCATTCAATTGCAATGACAACAAGGGCCCCTCTGTTTCCATTACTCTCCTGATAAGGCTTCGTTTCTCTCAGTTCTGTCCTATCACAAATGCCTGATTTGTGCTATGGCCCAAGTCACTTACTGAAAGGAGGTCCTGGGTATTTTTGCTTAATCTATAGAATGGTTTATTTGATGTATTCATTTTGGATGGAGTAAAAAATGAAGTATTACTTTTGTTATTATGAAAAAATAAAATCCCTTTCCCTTCTCCTTTCCTTGTCTATACATTCCTTTCCTTATTAATTTTTTATTGCTTAAACCTAGAATAGCTATCTATCATTCAGAATACCAGATTTGGGTCAATATTCATATCTGAAGAAATGAGGAGAAGAAAATCTAGCAACTTTTTAATGTTTATCAGTATGAAAACATTGGAATCTCACATTTTTTTTGGTTGCAGGTTTATGTAGATCAGCTTGGACACAGGCTTATTGTTTTAGTCAAATGCTCCATTTAAGTTAGCTTATTGAATTTATTTGTATGATACTATATTTAAGAAGTTTCAGCACATATTTTTATTTCTTTAAAAAGTATTAATATTGTGTGCTTCCACCCTAGCTGGTTTGGTTCAATGGATAGAGTATCAGCATGCAGACTGAAGGGTCCAAGGTTCGATTCTGGTCAAGGGCACATGCCTGGGTTGCGGGTTCGATCCCCAGTAGGGGGTGTGCAGGAGGCAGCCAATCAATGATTCTCTCTCATCATTGATGTTTCTATCTCTCTCTCCCTCTCCCTTCCTCTCTAAAAATCAATAAAATATATTAAAAAAATATTGTGTGCTTCCATCTTTTTGGAGATGCACTAGTCCTGGACCTGTATTGCTGCTCCACAACTCCAAGTACTGTGTGCATATAGACATTAAAATAGAGTATATCAGAATTAACTTTATTTTCTTTTGAGAACATTGTGTATCTATAATTGCAGTTTAGGGCACATTTAGGTGGTCTCTTCTGTCCTACATTCTCCCCTCCTCCAGTAACAGTGTTTCCTTCTCTGGGAACCACTTCTTCCCCAGCTCCAACCATGTATTACTCAGGAGCCGCCTTGTTTCTTCCATGACTCGGCCTCATTCTGACCACAAGTATGTAATTGGTCGAGAAGTGAGCACATGGCCGAAGCTCAGCCAAAAGGAATCCTCCTCTGGGCTTTTTGTGAAAGGGAGAGAGGAAGAGAGTTGGTTCCTCTCTGGAGATGGGAGCCACAATTTGTAAAACCTTGGTGGACACTGTACCTCCATGTAAAGGAAATCAGTTTTTGGTGGTTGAAAGTAAAGTGACACCCAGAGAGAGGAAGAAAGGGGGTAAGAGCAGGTCCTTGGCACACGCAAGTAACGGGTTCTGACTGTCCCTGAAACCCAGGTGCATTTCTCTCTTTCTCAAGTTTTGGTTCTTCAGATAGCCTTCAATTATATGAAATGTATTCAGTATTGTCCTTATAACCTTCCCATTGCCTTAGTTTGACCATGGTCTCCATCATTTGCAATAAAAAACATCCTAAAACAAATGACTATAAATATTCAATTTACGTTTATTCAACAATCATTTTCTGAATAGATGTTTTGAGCCAAATCCTCCAAGGGAAGTAATGTAGTATGAAACTTTGTTCCTATTCCCTCTGAGCATATGTTATAGGAAGAAAGATAAGAATGATAATGATGATTATAACAACCATCTTGATAATACAACAGGTCTACATATTTTACATGCTTGATTTTATTTAATGCTCGTAATAACTCTATGTGTGTGATAGTACCTATCACATTTTGGAAATGATAGAATAAAGGCTCCACAAGCCTGAGCCACACAGAAAGTAATGATAGAGGCAGAATTTGAACTCGGGACTCTTGGGTTTCTAGGTTCTTGCTCTGGCTCACTATCCCCTACCTCTTATATGTAAGGGAAAATGTGTGTGACGTAAAGGGATGCTCGGAGAAGGCAGAGATGACATTCATCTGGAAGGCTCTAGAGAAGTTTAATGGAGAAGGTAACATTTATATGTATTTTCAAAAGGTAGCAATAGGATGCAATGGGCAGAAAACACAATTGTACATGATCCTATATCCATGCTTTAAGTATACTTACAACTGAGACTGGACCAAGGGTAAAAATAGGAGATAGCATCCACTGAAATCCCTCTTGGGCTGCATTTTATACATTCAATGCTAGCTCTTCCCCCCATTCAAGCTTGCCTTTCTAATGATTCTGCCAAGTAGAGAGTACTAACCTACAACTCTAAAGATTCACAGCTGGAAGGATGTCATTTTGCAGGAACTAAAGCCGGGAAAGTGTAGGAGTCTTGATTGAGCAGGTCTAGCAGTTGGTGAGCGTGGAGTGAGCATGTGCTTCCTGGGCTGATGAGGTTTGCATGACCGATAGTGGCTGTGATGTGCTGCCGTCAGGCACTCTGTGTGTGGGGAGTCTCCTTCCCCCTCTCCAGGCTCCATGAAAGCAAGCCTCCCATCTTAGCACAGTCCCCCTGCCCTGCATCTGACGGAGACACACGCAGCCCTTCTGATGCACAGCAATGCTGATGGCTGGACATACCTCAGGTGTTGTAAAATGAAGGCGAAAAATAGTGTCTCTGCACTGGGCTCCTCTCTCCCTGGGGTAGAACTGATGTGGTCATTAGTAACCCCAGCTCTCTCTGTGAACTTTTTGGATAGAATTGGTCTACTGATAACAATCACTGATTCTTCTTTCTAGTTATATGCTATTCCTGTGCCAGTGAGCTCCAGTGCTCTATGGAGAACTGATACTTGTTGAGTGACTACAATGTGCCAGTGACCTCATAGATCATCTCTTACGTCTGAAACTTCACAGTTACTCTATGAGAAACCCAAGATTCAGAGAGCCTAAGTAGCTTGCACAGGGCCACACAGGCAGCAGGTGGCAGAACTGAAATATGAACTCATTTTTGTATGACACAAAACCAGTGTCTTCACCTCACTGAGCTATCAGTAGGCATTAGTAGCCATTCTTTGGCTGGGGATACTAACATCTGGAAGTTAAGTCATTTGTAAGGTCACCTTGCAGATTAGGAGTAGATATTATCTGTATCCAGTCACAGTGGTGTGGTTGCACCAAAGCAGACTTCTAAATGAGTTGGATGTCAGATTCTAGTCAGAAATAAAACATGCAGAGGTGAGAAAATATACTCTGGAGAAAAACAAAGTCAAACTTACTTTTAGAAATGCCTGTGAACTTAAGTTTTAAATGACCTGAGGATTATTATTATTATTCACATCAAGTTACCACATAGCTCCTTCCAAATTGGCCACTTCTTTTTGAAAGTGTTAATGTCAGGCTCAAAATAAGTGAACACTGGGAACCTTCAAAAATAATTGATTGGGCAGATGGATCTTAGGCTTGTTTGCACAGATACTCTTTGTAAAACAGGCAATGTCCTACTAGGAGCTGGCAGAAAGGCATCCTCCGCTGCTATCTTTTTCTGAAACTAGACTGTTGAGTTGAAGGGCATGAATCATATATTGGTGTACCACCTAAGAGCGATGTTACACCCATTTATGGCTTGTGGTTTTACTTTATGTTATTCAATGACTGAATTTAAAAGAACTGCATTTTTGCATGCATTGGGTAAGATGCCCAAGGCAAGCAATTAATGGTACTTCTGTTTTATATGTAACAGTAAAAGGTGAGTTCTTTTTAAAAAGAAATGAAGTAGTAAAAAGGTGCAGCTAAGAAATAATGAGGGTATATCACTCTGGGACTGAGATGCAGTTGAAGATTTATGTAGTAAAAATTATAAACATCTGAATATCATATGCTAAGCCCTGTACTTTACTATGAATTTCTGATTTTAGTCATGTGGGGAAATAATTTATTTGACCTCATATTTTCTCCCTGTCAAGAAAACTTTATCTCTTTAGACTTAATAATCAATGTCAAATTTTATCAGATAATGCTATGTGCCTCCTGGGTTAAAGCAACTCTTAAAATGTTGAGAGGACCTGGAGAGCATTATGCTAAGTGAAATAAGCCAGTCAGAGAAAGATAAATATCACATGATCTCACTCATTTATGGAATATAATGAACAACATAAACTGATAAACAAAAACAGATCCAGAGACAGAGAAGCATCATCAGACCGTCAAGTCTCAGAGGGAAGGCAGGGGAGGGTGGGTATAAGGGGGAGAGGTCAACCAAAGGACTTGTATGCATGCATATAAGCCTAACCAATGGACACAGACACTAGGGGGGTGAGGGCATGAGTGGGGGGCAATGGGAGAATAAGGACACATATGTAATACCTTAATCAATAAAGAAAATTTAAAAATTTTAAAAATGTTGAGAGCAACATTGATCCTTTCTTAAATTGGATGCTGTAGAAGTTTCTGGGGAACCTTAATGAACCTGGGGCTTCACTAAGGTAAATAGATCCTGGTAAAGCCACGTGGATTAAAAAACAACAACAACAAAAAACCTTCATAGGATTCTAGACTGTTCCTTAGGAAAAATATGTGGCAACAGTTAGAGAGTATATAGCATTATTTGTCTTTTCTTTATTAGTAAGTGTAGGAAAATCAAAGCTGCAGTAACAAATAAAGCCTCACATTTCTGTGGCTTCACACAATAAAAGTTTCTTGCTCTCGTCCTCATTTGCATCAGGCTGCACGGCTTTTCTGGGCAGCTCTTTCTCCATGTGGTAACTCGAGTATTTGGGCTTCTCCCATCGTATGTGTCTATCATTCAGGAATGCTTTGATTTCTGTTGGATGGATGGGGAAAGAGAGTGCTTACAATCATGTGTGAAATTTTCAAGACCATGCCCGGAAATGGTCTGTTTTATTTCCACCCATAGTCCAGAGACTAGGACTTAGTCACATACACAACCCAAGTGCAAGAGCGCCTGGAAAATGTAGAACACATGAACAGGGGAAGCAATTTTACATGTCAGTGACTTTATTTTTGAAGGTCGATCTTCAGAGTGGGGAAAGAAGTACACAGGAGAGACCTTTGCTTAGATTGGCGAAGGATTGTAGGAAGAAAGAAGGACTGTGTAAAACCCAGTGATACTACAAATGTCACCACTCAGATAAGAGAAATCAAATTACTGCTTTGGCCACTGGAACATAAGCAATGCTATGATTGACAGCTAGATTCCAAAATGTAAAAATAGGTTTTCCATTTTGTCCTGTCAAGTTGGTCAAAGTAGGAAATATATGGATAGTATAACCATTGGTTGTGTTTTTGAGACTTTTGGCCACAGTATATTATTCTATCTATCTATCTATCTATCTATCTATCTATCTATCTATCTATCTAATGTAATCAGAAAATCCAAGAAAATAAAACCTTGGTGTGTTCTAGGTAATGTATTAGCAATTGTTGTATAGATCTGCTGTTAGCTATCCAGAATCTATTTCTCTCTCAGTATAGACATAGCACCTCTAATTTCTTTTGGAGAAATATTCTTTTACCTGTCTTAGTCATGCTCTCTGTATTGTATTACTCCTCAATGCTAGGAGTAGGCCAGAGTTAGATTGAGCCACTGTGGAGCTCATCACCTTTGCAACAATAATTGGTTTAGCAATGTAATATCACCTAATTTGATCAATAGAAATGCTTGGAAATGCTTATTCTTTTTTTTTTAATCATCACCCGAGGATATCTTTTCCATTGTTGTTTGAGAAAGAGAGGAATGGAGGGGGGAGAGACAGAGAGAGAAACATCAATGTGAGAGACACATCGATTGGTTGCTTCCAGCATGCCCCCAAACCAGGGCCGGGGATTGAGCCTACAACCAAGATATGTCTCCTTGACTGGAATTGAACCTGGGACCCTTCAGTCCATGGGCCAATGCTCTATCCCAGTGGTTCTCAACCTTGGCTGCACATTAGAATCATCTGAGCCAAACCAGCTGGGTGCAAATACTTATTCTCCTTCCTTCTTGAAGATATTAACATATTGATTCATATCGTCAAAGCTGTTGGATCATTGTCACTCTTTCCAACCTTAATCCTATTGAATTATTGGCAACCTCAGTAACTATGTGGATGATCCATCTAATTCCCTGGACCCTCAATTCTTTCACCTCCTCTTCTCATTCACTCTAAATGAGATACTCACTTCCATGGTCTGACTGTAGACTTTATCATTACCAATAAGTGTACCCCTTTCATAATCTCTCTCAATCCTCCCATTTTGTGGTAACTCTTGTTGTTAATCCATTTTAACTCATCCTATAAACTCATTTCCAAAATTCACTGATTAAAATAGGTCCTAAAATTGAACATACTATCGTATTATTTCCCATCACCACCACCCTTGGGCACATATGTCATAACTTTTCTTCATGTCCATTTAAATTCCCTTATATAGCATTAAAATTACTTCCTCACATATATTCTAATATACTCTCTTGCCCCTTTCTTTCTCCCTTGGACTTGCCTAGAAAAACCCCTACATGGATGAAACTCAACTTTGACTGACTGAACTAAGGCAGCTGAATATACTAATAAAAGGGTAATATGAAAATTAACCATCACTCCATGACAAAAGATGGCAGCACCCATAGCCACAAAGATGGCGGCCCTGGCCAGAGCCACAGAGCCGGCCAGAGTGGGAGGGAGGCAGCTCCAGCCTGGAGTGAAGGTGGAAGGCAGCTCTGGCCTGGAGCAAAGGCGGAAAGTGGCAACCAGAGCTAAGGCCCGGGTCCCGGGTGTTGGAGGGAAGCTGGCGCCGGCAGCCAGGGGAAGGAAGGCCTATTCTTGCACAAATCTTCATGCATCAGCCCTCTAGTAGCTGGAGAAAAATACTAATTCCTGACTGATTTATTTTAAAATCATGACTATAGATTCACACTGGCCCTCAGCTATTTAGTAATTTCACTGTGTTTCCCTGGCTGTTAACTTTTCTACTCTTCTTGAGGACTATTTTATACTTCCTCTTTCCTCAAATTGCCAGAACTCTCTTGTCCTTATCTCTGTCTTCTCCACCATCACATCTACCACCCCCTGTTTCTGTGCCATGTAGTCTGCTTTTTCTCTTGTTGCTGTGGATCAACTCTACATGGAAATCCAGCTCCTTCACTGGATTGTAGCCCTTCTCTCCTACTCAAATATTCCATTCCAGCAATTCCCCCCATCTCTCTCTGTTCTTATTGCCCTCTCTCCTGAATCATTCACATCAGCAGAGAAACATGCTATTAACAGATTCTATCTTAAAATCAAACTTGCTTCTTTTGTTGTTATTGTTGTTAATCCTAATCCGAGGATATTTTTCCATTGATTTTTAGGGAGAGTAGAAGAGAGGGAAAGACAAAGAGAAACATCGATGTGAGAGAAACACATCAATTTGTTACCTGCACAAGCCCTGAGCAGGGCCTAGCCCGGGGAGGAGCCGGCAGTCAAGGTATGTGTCCTTGACCAGAATCAAACTCAGGACCCTTTGGTCTGCAGGCCTGACACTCTAGCCAGGGGTGGGGAAACTTTTTGACTCGAGGGCCACAATGGGTTCTTAAACTGGACCGGAGAGCTGGAACAAAAGCATGGATGGAGTGTTTGTGTGAACTAATATAAATTCAAAGTAAACATCATTACATAAAAGGGTACGGTGTTTTTTTTTTAGTTTTATTCATTTCAAACGGGCCAAATCCGGCCCGCGGGCCGTAGTTTGCCCATGGCTGCTCTAGCCACTGAGCCAAACCGGCCAGGGCAATCAAACTTTCTTGACCCACATTTCTTTCCAGGAACTGCCCCATTTCTCTGCTTCTTTTTCACCAAGACTCTAGAAGGGCGCTGTTTACAACATCTACTTGTCCTCCTCTCCATGCTAGTGAGCCTTTTCTCTCCACCACATTGACAAATCCAATGGTCAGTTCTCAGTCGTCTTATTTTCCCTGATTTATCATTCCTCATACCTTGAAGAACTTAATTTTTCTCCTAGGAAACCACTAAGTTTCCTTGCTTCGCTTCAATTTTCATCTCTCTATGGCAGGGGTCCTCAAACTTTTTAAACAGGGGGCCAGTTCACTGTTTCTCAGACCGTTGGAGGGCTGGACTATAGTTTAAAAAAAAAAACTATGAACAAATTCCTATGCACACTGCACATATCTTATTTTGAAGTAAAAAAACAAAATGGGAACAAATACAATATTTGTATTTGCATGTGGCCCGCGGGCCGTAGTTTGAGGACCCCTGCTCTATGGTCTATTCCCCATATGAAAACCAGAATGACACTTTTAATATTATAGTCAGACATTTCACTCTTCTGCTTAAAATGTTAAAATGACTTCCCTTTTCACTTAAGTCCATTGAAAATGGACTTTAGGGCCCAATATGATGGTTACCCCACTCCTCAATAGTGTTTTTTCCCCCACAACTCCTATAATTCTTCTTGAACACACTGCTTGGGTCATATTTCCTCTTTGCTGTTCCTTGAGCACAGCAAGCATAAGCCCTTTGTATTTGCTGTTCCAGACAGATCTATCTATCTATCTACCCACCATCATCTATCTGTCCATCCATCCATCCATCCATCTACCCATCATCTGGCACTCTTACTTCTTTCAGGTCTATTTTCAAATATCACCTCAGAGAAACCTTTCTTGACAACCCCATTTGAAATAACAGATTGCTCTTTGTACCTGAATTTTACTTCCTTTTCTCTTCCCCTGCCTTATGTTTCTCCATATCACTTACCACTACCTGTCATATTAATTTTAATTTTTTATTAAAGAGTGTAAGCTACTTGAGGGAAGGGATTTTTTTTCTTTGTTCTCTATTTTTTTTTTCTGGCACTAGAATAGCACCTAGGGTATAGTAGTTGCTCAATATATATTTGTTGAATGAATGATTAAATTAATTCTTCTAAAAGAGCTATAGGCCAGGGAGAGAGATTCTTTCTTATCACTGGACATGAATGAGAAATCTTTGAGTCCTAGGAGATCTGGCACTCACTTGGGAACAGGAAAAGCCTTAGAAAGTAAACCTATACCTTGAAAAGCAGAGAAGAAAGAAACTGGTAGCACTGATGGCTCATTAAAAACCAATTTACTCTTTTAAAAAATATATATTTTATTGATTTTTTTTACAGAGAGGAAGGGAGAGGAATAGAGAGTTAGAAACATCGACAAGCGAGAAACATCCATCAGCTGCTTCCTGCATATTCCCTACTGGGGATGTGCCCGCAACCAAGGTACATGCCCTTGACCGGAATCGAACCTGGGACCCTTCAGTCCGCAGGCTGATGCTCTATCCACTGAGCCAAACCGGTCAGGGCCAATTTACTCTTTCTTTCATGTTAACGTAATCCCATTTTACTTAGGTATCTACTCCTCTAAGGAATAAAATCTACCTGTAGCTCAGGAATAATTCCTGAATATTCAGTGCCCATCTTTGTATCAAATTCCTCTTGCTAAATTATTGGTTTATGATGGGCATGTTGCTCAGTACTGGCCATGGGAAAAGAGGGAAAGTTTACTGGGGAGTTTTGGGAAAGGTTTTTTTTTCACTCTTCCAAAGACATACAAGGCACAAAGCCTCTTCATTGACGTGACCTTTTATCTAACTAACTGCTGGATATTATGCTTGCCATTTTGGGTCTGCAAAGGAGTTAGCTGAGAAGTATGCTGACATGATGAAAATACTCGGTGGAAAGACAAAAGGAAACACTACTGAGTTAAACCTAGAGATACCCTATCTTGAGATTTCTGGCTATATAAAGTGATGCATTTTCTTTGTTTAGTCAATTGAATTCAAGTTTTCATTACATGTTGCCAAAATTTTCCTAACTGAAACACCAACCCATCTCTCAAATTATCAGTTAGGCCATCAAATTCTCTTTATCATAAGCCAGTTTAAATTGTGTTTTCTTTTACTTGTGACCAGCAGAGCAGTGAGTTTCTTATCCAAATGCAACCACTAAAAGGAATATAACCCTCCACCGATAATTAACAAGGGAATTGCTTGGAAGTAATCTTGCACGGACTCTGGATGTGGAGGGTGCGGGCTGGTGAGTTTGGATGCCCCTGCCAGTCCTTGTGGGTGCCCCATGGCCTGCTTCTCACCACGTGGGCACCTCGTTGTCTGTCCTCTGCAGGTCTGGACTCCGGCCGGCCGAGATCTCACAGCATCCTGTTGCGTCAACTTGAAGGGATTTTTAGGATGTTTTATTAAGTAAGAAATAAATAAGGCAAGGGAAATGCATATAATATGACCTCATTTTCATGAGACAAACAAAAAAATGGCATTTTGGGGGGTGGGGAGAAATAGATGGAAAATATTTACAGATTGTTGATCCTGTTTGTAGGGAACTGGGCAGGGTGTCTGGGAGGGGGGCCTAGTCAACAGGTAGCATTCAGGAAATTTTCACTTTATGTACTATTTGATGTTTAACTTTTTATCACAAGTGTATGCATGTAATATAAAAACCAGAAAAGTTATTTTAATTGAGGGAAAAAAGTAATTTGAGTAATAGACTAATTCACTCCAAAGGAATCAAGTGAATTATTTCTTAAATCATTGAGATTTACATAGCTCCTAACTATCACCATTACTCCCAACTTTAAATCAATCCCAAAAGTTTATCAGTTAAATCATGAGATAGCAACTAACATTAAAAAAGAAACTGATTGTTCCATTGATTACATAGACAGTTTTGTGAGTGGACATCCTCTAAGGTTGTTCAGTGCATGATCCACACATCCATCTACAGCAGTGGTTCTCAACCTGTGGGTCGCGACCCCTTTGGGGGTCGAATGACCCTTTCACAGGGGTCGTCTGAGACCATCGGAAAACACATATATAATTACATATTGTTTTTGTGATTAATCACTATACTTTAATTATGTTCAATTTGTAACAATGAAATTGGGGGTCACCACAGCATGAGGAACTGTATTAAAGGGTCGCGGCATTAGGAAGGTTGAGAACCACTGATCTACAGGAATCCATACATCATCAGAAGTTCATACATAATCTGAATATCTCAAATGGAAATCTGTATCTCCACATTAAAAATTGAAGAAATAAAAGGAAAAACTTGAACAAGTTTTCCTAAATGAATGGAAGGAAAAGTCATATCAACATGAAATTAAATGTTGGGCTAATGAGTGTATCCTAACCCGAAAGCCTTAGCCACATATGAAGCCTTCCTGTAGGTTTGCTTGCTAAACAGGCGATCCCAGAGCAGCCAAACAATTCACCTTTGGCTGGAAGGAAGGGAAGGCTCAGGTGTACATACTGTCACAAAGATGGTCTCGTTAAATGTGATTGATTGGCCCTGGCCAGAGTGACTCAGTTGGTTTTGCATCGTTTCATGCACCGGTGGTTGCTGGTTCTATTCCTAATCAAGGACACATGCTGGGGTTTCAGGCTGGATCCCTAGTGTGTGTGGGGGGGTGGGGGTGGGGGTGGGGGCAGGGATAGAGGGGGCAGCACATTCATGAGGCAGCTCATTGGTGTTGCGTGCTCACATTGATGTTTCCCTCTCTCCCTCTCCCTCTCTCTTTAAAAATAAATAAATTATTTTTAAAATGTGATTGATTAATAGATTGACCCACTCATTTTACAAACTTTAACTAAGGGGCTACTGGGCTTTGGGAGGATAGGGTAAAAAATATCACATGGCCCCACAGCATAGAACATGTATATAAAGTTATAAAAGAAGACTATTACAATAATAGTTGTTATTATTGTAACCTGAATTGGTAATTTTTTTTCTCCGAGAAGATAAATTCTGACATATTTCCAAGATCCTATCCTATAGGATAACATGAATATATCTTAAACATACACACTTGACCGATAATTAAATCAATCTTATTTCTAGAGTGGGGCTTGGTTAGAGTCCATCAGTTTGTCAGGTTCTATTACCTCCCAATAGGTGTCCAGTGACTTAAAGAAATGAATTGACCAGCTTCAGGTCATTTATAAGAGCATCAACTGCCAAGCCTTCCAAACTGCAGCAGGCGTTTCAGCACAGGAAAGAGTGAAAGGAGAGTTGTCTCCACTGGAACATTCTGTCTTTGCACCTCAGGCTATGTTTAGAAGTAGGAAGTAATCTGCTTTATCCATTATAGGCACCGGGAAAGGAAAGCCTTCTGTTCCCTGGGCTTTCTGGTCAATCTTCTTTATAGGAAGCCAAGTCAGAGCCAGGTCAAAATTGGTCTTCAATTTGTTTATCTATTCCTGTTTATTGTCGCACACTCAATTTTTTTTTAAATACACTATGTTTTTTTCCTCTCCTGTTCTGCTCATCATTTTTTGCCACCTGTACTTGTCTGCTAGGGCTGCCATAACAAACTAGCACAGGCTGGCTTCAACAACAGGAATTTATTTTCTCACAGTTCTAGAGGCTGGAAAGTCCAACATCAAGGTGCTGGCATGGGTGGTTTCTTCTGCGGTTTCTTCCCTTGGCTTGTGCATGATCAGCTTGTGTCCACAGAACCTAATGTGTCTATGCAAGCACATCACTGGTGTCTCTCTCATTTTATACAAACACAGGTCACATTGGATGAGTGCCCCACCTAAAGTCAGCCTTAATTACCTCCTCAAAGGCTCTGTCTCAAACACAGTCACTTTTGGGGTTAGGGCTTCAATACATGAATTTGAAGGTGAGAGGAGCCACAATGTAATCCAACACGCCAGCTGTCTCTGTTTCTCTTCCATACGTCCTTCCCACTTCATCTTTTAATGATTGCTTCTGTTAATCCTAAAATTTTGTGGGGTAAAATTCACAAATTTCCTCATAGACAACAGTAGTTATATTATTGCATCCAGTTGAGGGCTTCCTTCAGACAGATACTGTACATTAGGAAGGAAAATTGTGTAGGTCCTACCAACGGGGTGTTCAAAGGTACCTTTCTTTTTAAACCTTCCTTTTATTGAGGGAGGAGAGATTATATTTGGACTTAAAGAGCTGCTGTGGATCATGTGATTCAGAAATAGAAATTGCTAATGAAATGTCTTTTATTTGGCTTTTAGTAAATGTTAAGTCCTTTTGATTTGCTTGCCTAAACTTTAAGATACTGTTGTTGAAAATAGATTTATGAAAAGGGATGGAAATACATTAGAAAAAAACATAATATCTCCTAAAGTAGAAATGGGCATCAGTAACTGTCAATAACTAGAAAAGCACACTTCTAAACGTTCTCAATTTTATTGTGGATTCTACTGTGCTATTCTGAGATATGGATAGGGCAAATGATTTTGTAGTATTGCAGAATATTTGTAGTATTCACTTCCACCAGCATTGTATGAATCTGTGTGCTCTCATGTATTCATTATTATTTTTTGCACCTTTTCTCAAGGCTCAAATAAGTATTTGCTCAATTAGATCTTCTTAGAATTATTGGCAGCTTTCCTTTTTTCTTCTGATCTGCAGGTGTGTAGTTACATAGCAACCCAATAGTCCTCTATCTGTTTTTCCTCTTTATTCCTCCTCTACCATAACCAACAGAACTCAGAGAGATAAAAACAAAAACAAACAAACCTGGAGATATGTCGCTTTGCACCAATAGCTCGTTCCTCCAAAGGCCATGAGCTCAGCTGCCCATAATTCCCTAGAAGTCTTATAGTTTTCAGTGTAAATCAGCTTGATTGTGTGTTTTCTTTTGTTTCAAACAAAGAAATATGCTTTATACAGCTGGCTGGTTTTGCTAGATTGGAGAAATTACCTCAGAAAGACTTGGAGGGGACATAGGAAATTTATCTATTGACTGAAGTTTTTAAGTAGCAGTCCTGGGGGTAATTTACATGAAAGAAAAAGCAGCATGGGTCTGCCCTGGGATTTACATGCACTTTTGTTAGGAAGGAAAATATCATACATCTGACCCAAATGGATTGAATGGTTCAATGCACACAGCGTTCTTTTCATCGGTAAACAGTTTGAAAAATCCAGCAAGTGAGAAATGAAACACTGATTTGGTTTAAAATCAAAACCTCTCCAATAAATTTAATACTTATCTCAAGTATCAAATATTTTTGTGTTCAAAATATAGAGCTTTGGGCTTGAGTAACAGGGAGCACACTGTATTACAGACCGGGTTAGTAGAAAAATCAATGCTTTCGAAGTTTGTGATTCAGTGGAAATGGGCAAGGAAATATTTGGAAAGCAATAACTTAGAATTATAAAGAACACATGTGCCTGTATACACTTATACCTCTTCAGAAAAGGCATGTAGGGGTCACAGGGCAGAGCACAAGCTGTGTTTCCTGGTGCTTGATACCCACAAAACTCTGGAAATAGTGTTTCTGTTGAGCCTTGAAAGCTAAAAGTGAGCATTAGGAGGGAAAGTTACCTGCATTGAGTGGGCAGCAGGTTGGTAATAGCTAGGTGGTGTTTAAAAGATGCTTTAAATAAAGCATTTGTTTCATTTGGGGGGTAATTAGCAGGCTTTATGACTCCAGGAGTCTTTGTAGATTATCATGATTTACAAACAACAGTTGCTAGCTATTGCCTGACACTGAGTAGGCTATTAATACATGTTAATTTCCTTCCCTACTTCCTTTCAAGGTCTTGATTTTAAAGAAGCCAGCAGGGAAGTACCATACATTAACTGAGTTAACTTGCATTTTAACTAGTAGATCTTTTCTGTTCCCTTATATTTTTAATATAAATGTGTAATCACTTACTTTATAAACACACACACTTGTATGTATGTATGTATGTATGTGATCCTAGGTTAATGTGGAATTTGGGTAATCTATCATATCTATCTATCTATCTATCCTAGTTAATCCTCATCTGAGGATATTTTTTCCATCAATTTTTAGAGAAAGTGGAAGGGAGGAAGGGGGGGAGGAGAGTAAGAGAAAGCGAGAGAGGGAGGGAGGGAGGGAGGGGAAGAGAGAGAGAGAGAGAGAGAGAGAGAGAGAGAGAGAGAGAGAGAAACATTGATATGAGAGAGACACATCCATTGGTTGCCTTCCACACGCAGCCCAACTGGGGTGGGGTTGGAACATTCAACCCAGGTATGTGCCCTTGACTGGGAATTGAACCCAAGGCTCTTTGGTTCTCAGGCCTACATTCTATCCACTTAGCCACACCAGCCAGGGCTGGGTAATCTGTATTTTTTTAAAAAATATATTTTTATTGATTTTTTACAGAGAGGAAGGGAGAGGGATAGAGAGTTAGAAACATTGGTGAGAGAGAAACATCGATCAGCTGCCTCCTACACACCCCCTACTGGGGATGTGCCCACAACCAAGGTACATGCCCTTGACTGGAATCAAACCTGGGACCCTTCAGTTCGCAGACCAACGCTCTGTCCACTGAGCCAAACCATTTAGGGCTAATCTGTATTTTTAATGACATCAAAGAAATTCAGATGTTTAAATAATATATTCTAAAGTTTCAGGTATAGCACCTAAAGTATAGGATTAGCACAAGAGATTATAGAATCATAGCATATCATTCTGAAAGGGCACCTAGAGATCATCTGTCTGTTTAAAGCCCTCCTCATCATTTTTCAAGTGAAGATACAAAGACTGACAAGGTGAATTTACCTTAACCTGTCCGTGTCAATGTCCTCAATGGTGGCAAATCTTCATTGAAAACAATAAAGTCATTTGGAGCTAGGTCTGATGGATATTATCTATCATTTATCAAGTTAGATAATAGTGTGGAAGCAAAAATTTTCGTGACGCTCATACCAGCGGCTGAAACAATGTCCTGTCTTGCCTTCTCTCTGTGCTGCAATCACCGTGGAAGAAGAAAGTTGCAAAAGCCTTTAAAATAATAACTGTTACTAGAAGAAAATGTCCAACTTTTTATTTCTAGGTTTACTTCAAAAGATGTCTCTCACTTGGATGTGTAAGTTCCAGTATGAATGTGTGTTATTTTTTTGTTTTTTAGGAACATTATTTGAGTTTCATCTCATGTTGGAGTGTAGCATTGGACCTTAGGCAAATAACCCTAATTGTTGATTTTTGTAGCATGACAGTTGTACAACCAAAAATTCATAGATTAAAAACAAGCAAACAACCCCCCCTTTTTTTGTCAAACAGTAAAGAAACAAAATATTGTTCTCTTTGATGATTTTAATAATACCCTTAGTAAGCAATTCTGGGTTAGAGAGCCAAAAAAATGTTCAATTTGTTTGGCTTATTTACAATAATTAGCTTTGAGAGTCTTCTTTAGTATGCAATTTTCTAGTTTGTCTGCAAATCAAAACCTATTTATATGTAATTCAGAGAATGCATAATATCTTACTTCAATTTCATCTGGTAAGTCAGTAATATTTGTATTTCTACCTAGAAAAATCAATTCCATGAGTCCATCATAGTAAATGTATTTTGTCATTTATTCAGTTAGATTTACCATTTCTAACTGAGCAGAGATAGCAAATTGCTTACCCCAAATCCATTTTCTCCTTTTTCCTGGGCAGTGTGCCCAGCTGGGGAAAATAAGAACAACAATATTTTTTCACCTAGGCCAATGAAATACAAGCTGAAGGTTTCTGGAAAATGTCCTCAAAGGCTTCTGACTTTTACTCTGACCCTTTTCTTCCTACCAGTATTTGGAATGTAGTCATGCTAACTGGGATTACAGCAGTTATCTTGAAACATGACGTAACCTTAGGATAGACACCAGTGCTAACTATGGTAGATTAGAAAGAGAGATGGAATTCAGGTCTCTGATGATAGTCCTGGCATACCTATCTTCCAGTATCTTTCATATGAGAGAAAAATAAACCGTATATCTCTAAAACACCATTACTTTGGACTTTCTGTTGTATGCAGTGGAATGTAATCCCTTCTTATATGCTAAACTCAATTTCATCAGTTTTGTTTGTTTGTTTTTTTGCAGCTTAAGAAAATCTTATGGCTTCCTGTTGCTTGCTATCAAACTATAATCACTTAACCAACTATCTAAACTGATCTCTTCTACTATACTTTAGCCCATTGCTGCAACCAACCATGTTGATCTGCTCCTACTTCCCCCATAATTTATCAGTCTGTTTGCAATTTACTCTTACAAAAGACATTTTCATTTTTTGTATTAGTCATATTCAAATTTAGGTATAAAGGTTGCAAAAAATTGATTTCAAAAGAGAGGAAATACAATGCCAGCTTATAGCTCACAAATATGGAGTTTCTTTTGTATTCCAGCTTTTGCTCACAGCAGAGTATGTTGAAGCCAGTGCAGCTGTGCCTGTGTTTTGGTGTTTTGTTTTTTTTTGCATGTTTAGTTTTTTATTTGCATATGTAAGAATATAGTTAAAATTTTTTAAATAAGTGAAACTAAAGTGAAAGTAAGAATGGGAAAGATGAAATTTAGAAAGATTGTGAAAATCTCACTTTTGGGGTGGGCTAAAAATTAAATTTATTGGTGTGACATTGTCTAATAAAATTATATAGGTTTTAAGTGTACAAGTCTATAACATCATCTGTATATTGCATTGTGTGTTCACCACCCCAGGTCAAGTCTCCTTCCATCACCGTTTATTCCTCCTTTACCCACTCCTACCTCCCCCACTTTCCCTCTGGTAATCATCATACTGTTGTCTGTGTCTAAGAGTTTGTGGGGTTTTTTGCTTAATCCCTTCACCTTTTCACCCAGCCTCCAACCCCTGACTCTCTGACAGCTGTCTGTCTGTTCTCTATCTGTGAGTCTCTTTGTGTTTTGTTTGTTAGTTTATTTTGTTCATTAGAGTCCACATATAAGTGAAATAATATGGTACTTGTCTTTCTCTGATTGGCTTATTTCACTTAACAAAATACTCTCCAGGTCCATCCATGTTGTTGTAAAAGGTAAGATTTCTTTCATTTTTTTGCAGATGAGTATTATTCCATTGTATAAATGTACCACAGATACTTTTATCCATTCATCTACGGATGGACAATTGGGCTGTTTCCAAATCTTGGTTATTGTAAATAACACTGCAGTGGACATAGGGGTGCATTTATTCTTTCAAATTAATGTTTCAGATTTCTTTGAATATATTCCCAGAAGGGGAATCGCTGGATCAGAAGGCAGTTCCATTTTTAATTTTTTGATTTAACACATATTGTTTCCCACAGTGGCTGCACCAATCTGCATTCCCACCAATAGTGCACAAGGGTTCCCTTTTCTCCACATCTTCGCCGACACTTGTTTTGTTTGTTTGTTTGTTTATTAATGATAGCCATTCTCATAGGTGTGAGGTAATATCTCATTGTGGTTTTAATATGCATTTCCTTAAATGATTAGTGACTTGAACATCTTTTCATATGTCTTCTGGCTATCTCTATGTCCTCTTTGGAGAAGTGTCTATTCAGGTCCTTTGCCCACTTTTTAATGGTATTATTTGTTTTTTTGGTGCTGAGTTGTATAAATTTTGGATATCAACCTCTTATCAGATATATCATTGGCAAATATGTTCTCCCATTCAGTAGGTTGTCTTTTCATTTTGTTGATGGTTTCCTTTGCTGTGCTGTGCAAAAACTTTTTAGTTTGATGTAGTTCCATTGTTTATTTTTTTTCTTGTCCAGTGAAATATATAAGAAGAAATATTGCTATGAGAAATATCTGAGATTTTACTTAAAATATATTTTATTGATTTTTTACAGAGAGGAAGGGAGAGAGATAGAGAGCTAGAAACATCGATAAGAGAGAAACATCAATCAGCTGCCTCTTGCACATCTACTGGGGATGTGCCCGCAACCCAGGTACATGCCCTTGACCGGAATCGAACCTGGGACCTTTCAGTCCGCAGGCCGACGCTCTATCCACTGAGCCAAACCGGTTTTGGCAAAATGTCTGAGATTTTACTGCCTATGTTTTCTTCTAGGATTTTTATGGTTTTGAGTCTTGCTACTAAGTCTTTAATCCATTTTGAGTTTATTCTTGTGCATGGTGTAAGAAGGTAGCCTAGTTTCATTTTTTGCACATGTCTGTCCAATTTCCCCAACACCATTTATTGAATAGACTATCTTTACCCCATTGTGTGTTCTTATCTCCTTTTAAAATATTAATTGACTATAAAGAAGCAGGTTTATTTCTGGGCTCTCTATTATGTTCCATTGATCTTTATGTCTGTGTTTATGCCAGTACCATGCTGTTTTGATTACCACAGCCTTGTAGTATAGTTATCAGGTAGTGTGATTCCTCCAACTTTGTTCTTCTTTCTCAAGATTGCTGTGGCTATTTGGTTCTTTTGTGATTCCATATAAATTTTTGGAATATTTGTTATAGTTCTGCAAAATACGCCATTGTTATCTTGATAGGAATTGCATTGAATCTATAGATTGCTTTGGGTAGTATGGACATTTTAATGATGTTAATTCTTCCAATCCACAAACACGGTATGTGCTTTCATTTATTTGTATCTTCTTCAGTATCTTATAATTTTCTGAGTACAGATCTTTATATCCTTGGTTAAATTGATTCCTAGGTTGTTTTATTTTTATTCAACTGTAAACGCAATTGTTTCCTTAGTTTCCCTTTCTGATAGTTCATTATTGGTGCATAAAAATGCAACTGATTTCTGGATACTTATTTTGTATCCTGCTACTTTACTGAATTCATTTATCAGTTCTAGTGGTTTTTTGATGGAATATTTAGGGTTCTCTATATACAGTATGATGTCATCTGCAAATAATGAAAATTTTACTTTTTCCTTTCCAACTTGGATCCCTTTTATTTCTTCTTTTATTTGTCCAATTGCTGTGGCTAGGACTTTCGGTACTATCCTATCTAATAAAAGGGTAATATGCAAATTAACCATCACTCTGTCACAAAGCTGGCAGCACCTATAGCCCCAAGATGGCGGTGCCCAGTCCCCTCAGCCCCGCTGCTGGAGTCCCTGGTCCTGTCAGCCCCACGGGCGGGGGGGTGCGGCTGGAGTCCCCAGTCTTTTCAGTTTCTGCAGCCCCTGGACCAGAAGCAGAAGCTGAGAGCATGGGGAGCACCAGGAATGCTGGGAATCATGGTTCTGGTGGCGGATGTGTTGCGCGATCTCCTAGCCCAGTGGTTCTCAACCTTCTGGCCCTTTAAATACAGTTCCTCATGTTGTGACCCAACCATAAAATTATTTTTGTTGCTACTTCATAACTGTGATGTTGCTACTGTTATGAATCATAATGTAAATATCTGATATGCAGGATGGTCTTAGGCGACCCCTGTGAAAGGGTTGTTTGACCGCCAAAGGGGTTGCGACCCACAGGTTGAGAACCGCTGTCCTAGACACTCGAGCGAAGTGAGCCTGGAGCAAGTTACTGTTGTGGGTGGGGGATGGAGGGAAAGCAAAGGTGAGAGACATAAGTAAAGTCAGAGTGTCGAGGAAAAATTAAAAGGAAGATATCCTCCAACTTCTAGGAAATCTCCACCAATGAAGCAAAGAAAAAAAAAGAGCTCTATTATTCTGTGAGCACTAAATCAGACTGGGCTGGGTTCTCAGACAATTCACTCATATGATTGCAAAGACAGAGAGAAACTTCACTCTTTTATGTAGCCAGGCAGATACAATGCACAACATGCACGTTTTCATGGAAGAGGACTTAACAGCACCGTTTGCTATACATCCTTTGGTAAATCACTTCTTTGGTGGCCATCTGTGTTTGTTAATTGCCATAATCAAGAGTAAAAATTAAAACTTCTATCTCTATGACAAGCAGGTCCTTAGAGCTTGGAGCAAGACAACTATCTATAATAATAAAAGTGTAATATGAGGGACGATCAGGCAGGCAGGCAGAGGGGTTAGGGGCAATGAGGCAGGCAGGCGAGTGGTTAGGGGTGATCAGGCAGGCAGGCAGAGGTGGTTAGGGGCGATGAGGCAGGCAGGCAGAGGTGGTTAGGCGCGATGAGTCAGGCAGGCAAGCGGTTAGGGGTGATGAGGCAGTCAAGCAGAGTGGTTAGGGGCAATCAAGCAGGCTGGCAGGCAAGCAGTTAGGAGCCAGTGGTCACAGATTGTTAGAGGGTGCAAACAGGGCTGAAGGACCGCTCCCCCACCCCCGCATGAATTTCATGCACCAGGCCTCTAGTGTTGAATAAGAGTGGTGAAAGCAGACATATCTGTTTTGTTCCTGATCTTAAGGAAACATTTTTAGATTTTGCCCACTGTGTCTGGTGTGCCATCTCCCAAATCTTCATGTGTTCACTATCCCCAAAGCTCTCTAACACTGTCCTTTTGTTTTTTTATGGAATCTTCAGTAGATAATCATGATTGATAAAATCATGGGTCATTGGCATTGGAATAGGCTTGGCACATTTGAAGGACAGCAAGAGCAGTGTGACTAAATTATCATGAAGAAAGGAGGGAAGTTTAGGAAGAGTTGGAGAGGCAGGCAGGGGCCAGGATTTCTAGGTCTTTATAGAGAGACCACAAGTTTAGATTTTATTTGAATAAGAAGCCACTTGAGAGTTTTATACAGGGAAGTGATTTATATTTCAAAGTGACCACTCTGGCTGCTGTGTGAGGCATGGACTGTGGAATAGGAGTATGGGGTGAGGGAATATGGAGATCAGATTGGAAGCTATTATATTAACCCAAGTTAGAGAACACGGTGGTTGGAGTAGTGCTGTATCAGCAGAGATGCAAATCCTACTTGAAAATAAAATTGTTCAAAATAACATTTAACCATGCTAAGTGTGGCTTTTAGGTAGTGTTTACTATTGATACAGAATATGCAAAATATAAGGATATTGGAATGGAACTCCAGAGGTATAATATTTAGGGAGATACCAGACCTAGCAATACTAGTAGACATGATGTGACAGTGAAGACTGAAAGCCTAGCTTTTGGTCATGCAATTAATTTTTGTGTTTGTTGTTTTTCTCAATCATCATGACACCTTTGTTAAAGCTAAGGAGGATTTTCTTAGGACAAATAAGAAAAACAGCAAATAATTAAGGCAGCTTTCACTTAAAATGTTCTGGACGAGTAATTTGGTGTGGAGAGTTTATTAAATACTCACACATTCAGAATAGATCATCTGTGTCTACCTGGTTGTAAACTTTTGCCTCAGCTGGGATATTTTCTGGCTGATTTTGCCTCACGGATCCTGTTCTACCTGTCAGATGGAAGAGGGTTTGTGCTGTAACTTCTTATCTGAGTTCAAATAAACTGGTGTACTTACAAGGAATAGCATTGTAAACTTCCCCCAGATTTCTGTAGGAAAAGGAAGGTTTCCTGTCACAGTCAGCAGCAGTCTTTTCCTGGCATTTCTCAACATAAAAGGGAAGCTGAGTTCTAATGCAGAGTATGTATTAGAAATACAGATTAAATATTCTTTTGGATCAAAGTCATAGGTTGCTCAAAGACAGCAATTAGTTCTATTGACCCATCAATTTGTACATTTTTGAGTAATTCATTTACTCAGTCCATTTATTTAAGAAACGACAAGCTTCCTTCTAAAGATTATTATGGTGGTAGCTACTAAGGAAAAGAAGCCAATATACGCATGGTTTATGCTTCAAATCCTCAAATATTTATATTACATTCTTTGGTGAGAAACTGGGATATCAAGTGTTTGTTTTCTTTACCTTCTAAACTTAGAAAATTTTGACAGTTATTTTCTCTCCACTGGAGTCACATTTTACAATGAATATCAATTAATCAAATTAAGTAGACAGGAAATTCCTACTGAATTCCTACTTGGTGCTAGACATGGTCATATATAAATATTGTTTAACTTTCCACTTTAAAATAAAGCCATTTGAAATTTAAAGAAAAGTTGCAAGAATAGTACAGAAAACTCCCAAATACCCTTCACCCAGATTCAAATTTGCGTTATAATTCTCTCTCTCTCCAATATTTTTCTGAACCAATCAAAAATGCATGCCTAATATTTCTTTTGCCTTCCACCTTCAATAGTTAACCTTTAATGTGTTTTTCCTAAAAATAAGGATAGCGTCTTATATATCCACAGTATAATTATCATATTTTGGAAATTTGACATTGATATAATATTTAATCAATCTACAGCCCATATTCCTATTTTTATCAATATTCCAATCATGTATTTTTAGCATCTTTATTCCTTCAGCACAGGATATAGTATTGATTTCAGTGGCTTTTTTCACTTAACAATATAAGCTAGAAAGCACTCCATAACAATATGTGAATTCTTTTCATTCTTTCTTTTAACAGCTGCATAAATATCAGTGTGTAAATGTGTCATCATTTATTCAACCCATCTCTTGTTTGGGTACTTAGGTACTTTCCACTATTTTGCAGTTACAAATAATATTGCAATAAATACATGTACATATGTATTTTCACACTGTTTTAGATGTGTCATCAGTGTGAATTCCAAGAAGTAGCTGGATAGCGGGGTCAAAAGGTAAATGCATATATGTAGGTGTATAGATATTGACAGTTTTCTTCATAGGATTTGTGCCATTTTTTATTTCTACCAACAATGCATGAAAGCACTTGTTATCTACACTGTCAATATTTTTAATTTTTACCACAAATTAAAAATTTGTGGGTGAGAAATGGTATATAAGTATAATTTGAATTTCTTATGATTAAACAAAATATCTTTTCATATGTTTAAAAATCATTTAAATGTCTGTACATGTCTTTTGTTCATATTTATCACATTCTTTATCTTTTCCCACTTAATTTTTACATAACTAGGGTATCATTTTTTATGATATGTATTTCAAATGTTTCCCTAAATGTTCATTTTTCTTTTTACTTTGCTTATAGTATTTTTTGGCTGTACATTAAAAAAATTACGTAGTTAAATTTTTTAAAGTATATTTTATTGATTTTTTACAGAGAGGAAGGGAGAGGGATAGAGAGTTAGAAACATCGATGAGAGAGAAACATCAATCAGCTGCTTCCTGCACACCTCCTACTGGGGATTTGCCCGCAACCCAGGTACATGCCCTTGACCGGAATTGAATCTGGGACCTTTCAGTTCACAGGCCGATGCTTTATCCACTGAGCCAAACTGGTTAGGGCAGGTAGTTAAATTTGCCAATCTTTTATTACATCTACATTTTGAGATATGATTAGAAAGCCTTTTCCTATACCAAAATTATAGAGGAATCTACTTATTTTTTTAACTTATAGATCTTTGACCAATTTGAATTCTATTATTCTATTTTTAATGTGAGAAATAGATCTGGTTTTAAATTTTATCTTTTTCAAGTGATTATCTTATTATCCTAACACCATTTTATAAAAGTCTGGGTTTGCTCCGTAGCAAACTGTTACTTTTGTCATATGACCTGTCATCTTTATAATATGTTAGATTTCTGTATGATGTTGAGTTTATTTTTAGACTTTGTTTTCTATTCTGTTAGTCTGGTCATAACCCCATGTACCATTACACTGTTTTAATTATAATGGATTTATAATATTTTAATATATGGTAAATCTAGTCACCTCACATAGCTCTTCTTTTTCAATGTTTTCCTAGTTATATTCTTGCATGTTTATTTTTCGTGAAGTTAATTATCAAGTTGTTGAGCAGTAGAAAACAGCATCTTGGTATTTCAACTCAGGAAGAACTGGTGTCTTGATGATGTTGAGATGTTCAAAAAGAGAAGAAGGTGGGAAAAAGGATGTGTTACAGAACTTTTTTTTAAAAAAAACCTCACTTGAGGATATTTTCTCATTGATTTTTAGAAAGAGTGGAAGAAAGAGGGAAAGACAGAGAGAAATATCGATGTGAGAGAAACACATTGATTGATTGCCTCCTGCACGCGCCCCAACCAGGGCCTGGGCTGGGGAGGAGCCTGAAACTGAGGTGCATGCCCTTGACCAGAATCAAACCCAGGACCTTTCTGTCTGCAGGCTTACTCTCTATCCACTGAGACAAACTGGCTAGGGCTTTTACAGAATTTTTAAAACATGCAATACCTGACCAATCAGGGGCACTGACCTCTTTTCCCTTAGATTGTCAAATAAAAGTGACTACAGCCCAGCCGGTATGAGTCTGTGGTTGAGTGTTAACCTACGAACCAGGAGGATACAGTTTGATTCCTGAAAGTTTGGGATTTATTCTGTCATTTTAAAATACCCTTTTTGTCATTTCATGGAATTTAGGTGAAGAGGAAGGATCCACCTGCCATCTTGATTTAATGTCCTGTTTAAACATTCGATGTAGGCTGATTAATTCAGCCCTGTTTTCCCAGGACTTTGCTGGATATAGCACTGAAAGTCCCTTGTCCCAGAAAATCCCTTAGTCTCTGGAAAATAGGAACAATTGTTTGTTCTATTTCCATGAGAACATGGGAAAATTACTTTCACTCATTTTGTATATTTAACTGACAGCTTCAATAGTGTCTTCTCCCATATACTCATGAAAGGCAGTTCAGATAACCAAAGTGATAACAGTGGTGAAGGATGAATGGAAAACTTTAGAAAGAATATAGGATTCCAAGAAGGATGGTATATTATGAACTTCAAGGCAGCTATGATAGAATGATTGTCGTTGGGATATTTACTTTTTCTCAAAGTAGTGAGAAAAAAATGAGGTTCATTGCTGCCCCCGCTCCACTCCACACCTATTATACCTTCTACTTGAGTGTTCTACTACTTGGTTCTGGGTCCACAATGTTACCTTCTTATGTATTACGGCACACATTTCTTTTACCTGTGTCAAATCAAGAGTTTTAGAAACTTTTTTTTTGGTTTATTTTGGTCAAGCCTCACCAGAGGATATTTTCCCATTGATTTTTAGAGAGAGTGAAAGGGAGGAGGAGAAACAGAGAAACATCCATTTGAGAGAGATACATAGATTAGTTGCCTCCCCCCATGGGCCCCAATCAGGGCTGGGTATCGAGCCTGCAACTGAGGTACATGCCCTTGACTGGAATTGAACCTGGGACTCCTTAGTCCACAGGCTGATCCCCTATCCACTGAGCCAAACTGGCTAGGACAAAAACATTTTTGCATATATGAAACCTTCAGCACCCAAAGAAGAATCATATACAGATAATCAATTTTGTATCTTCAACGCATTAAAATGATGGAAAAGTTGTACTTACTCTAGGAAACATATAGTAGTTCACATACTTGTGGATCAAAATAGACAAAAGCAAAGAGGTGGCCACCAACATGCAAATCAGGAATTAACTCTCCAGTCCCATATTTATTTTTCTCTAAAGAATTATGTTAATGGTCTAAATGTATTACCACCAAATTTTCTAGACCAATCATGATTTAAATATTCTGTCCCCTCTTCTATATGACTTACATTGGCCTGCCCCATGTTTGGGGTTTGAAAATATAGATACTGTGACTAACTGAAATGCCAAAATATCACCTATGGCAGGTAGAATTGTGAACTATACAGTATGTTGGGGTTGAGTTCCTACTTCTTGGCACATAGTCTCCATTTTGATCTTAATGTCTTCCTTCCCAGGTGCCAGGCCTCTGTCATAATCATCCCTTTGCTCCCTTCCACTACGACTTCTTGTAGATACAAGCAAATTTAAATTTCAGATGATAAGGCTTAAAATCACCCTGCAGCCCTTGCAAGTAATATCTCTGAAACATAAAAAGCAAATAAACAAATAAACATCAGGATTTTTGGATTCCACCAGAAAGGATAAGAGTTGTGTGGCTATTGCACTATAGAGACTGCATCCAGGGCTGCCATGCATTGTGTAGCTTATAGACCATGATGTAAATTTTGTCCTCATCAGGAGTTGTAGTATCTGCACCATTCTGATCAGTTGGATCAATTTGGGATTGTTGGGGAAGTATTCTAGCCTGAAATGTGTTCAAGGTGAGTCTATCAAGTCAGAGGCTGATGCCAGAAGAGTTAAGAACTGGTTGGGTAGGGGCAAACACAGGGTGGAGGGGGCTTCTGGGTTTAGCATACATTGAATGTGTAGGAGAGTGAGATGTGCTGAGCTATAATGTAGAATGCAGTCAGTCAGGTGGATACTTCTAGGCTAGGATCGTAGCTCAAATTATAGTTTATTAGCTCTTCTCATAATATTGATACTGAAATTAAAGAATTTATGTTTCTCTTTTCTTGTGCCACTTAACATAAAGGAAAGATGTGGTCCTTTGGAAATCAGAGCCTAATAATGACAGATCACTTGGAATTCTTATTCCAGTTATCTGTTCTGATCAACATGCACTGTGGTGTAAGTTGCCTATGCTACTTCCTTTCAATTTCTCCAATTGACAGTACTACATTTTCTATATAAAAGTGACCATTGAAATGACAGTTTATAATAACAAGTTTTATAGGGACTACTATAATAAATTATTAAGCTGTTATTTCTTGGAGTACCAGCAAGTTAATGGTTGAGCTTACGCTTACAAATCAATCCCTGAAGATATGAAAAAATTGATTGGAAGTGAAAATATATCTAAAAAGACTTGTAAGATGAAAGCTAATATATAGCAAACAATAAAATAGTAAACATATCAAAACTTATCATGTGCCAGGCACTGTTCTAAGCACTGTACTTACATTACAGGTTTTAAAAATATCATTTAGTGAAAAATTAAAGATTCAATTAAAAGAATAATGGATAATATAATCAAATTATTCACTAAAGTAAGGCTACACAACTGAGAAGGGAGAATCTCAGAGCACAACTGCTATATGTTATGGAGCACCTTCTAAATCGGAAGTGAGACAGAAAGGCACATACCTAATAAAATGTGATCAATGCTGCAACAGACATTGTATAAGAGGACAAAGCAGGGGGAGAGACTAATTCCACTCATGGAAGGAGGAAATGACATCAGAGAGGACAGTGAATAAATAAGAGGCTTTGTTAGCCCTCTTGAATTTTGAATAAAGAAACCAAGGAAATAGAATCTCTTGAGGTCATTCCTTTGAAACACAATTATTTCAAAACCAATTTCCCCTCAACCACATGTCCAAGTCAAATGATGTTCTCCATCATCTGCACAGGACATGCTGAGGGGTGTCAGTTCAGTGCTGAGGGTTCATGACTACTTGGCTAACCTTTGGGAGCCTTGGTACTTCCCACCAGGTAAGTTACATGCTTAGCAAAGTCAGTTCATCTTGTTCTTAAACTCATATGGCAGTTGTACTTAGCAAATGATTTAATTTGATTAAATATTTATGTCAGTTGTACTTAGGTAATTAGGACTTTAATTAAATATTAAATACATCAATGAAATGTAAGTTAAAAAAAGTTATTGTTCCTTTTAAAACACAATTGAATGCTTTGGAAAGACTCCATAAACCTAGTCAGAAAATAAAAATATTCTGATGAATTATGTGTGGATAACTATATAAGTTTTTTTTGGTGGGGGGCGTGAGGGGAACAGAATTATAAAATAGAAGCATTATGAAGTCAGGTTGTGTCAAAATTGTAAGTATCCCTAGGTATTTTCATTAAAGTGTCTTGCATCATTTCAAAGAAATTGACATAGAAAAGTAAATTGTACATTGGAAATAGTAGATTATGCCTCATGGGTATGATTTACAGAAGAAAGATTTGGAACTCTAATCAGAGTTTCCACACTCAAAGAAAAGATCATGACCCTATATCAAATGGTTGCCAATGAGTGTAGGTTTACTAGTATATACTTTAAGTTTAAGCAAGAAGTTTATAGTACTTAGGTATTTTTTATAATTTCCTATTTAAAACTTTTCTTTTTATTGCCCAACTAATATCTGGTTGCAGCTGTATTTGAAAAGAAACCCCAAATGGTACCATTTATTTCTTTTCTTTAACCACAAGTGGCACATTTGAGTGAATCATGATAAATACAGATACTAACTGGTATGGGAGTAAGAATCTGTGATTTAGAAATCTGCTGAAAATTATAATTCTCTTTTTGTTATTATATTCAAGTCTTACTTTTTTTTAACATCAACTTTTAAAGTTACTTTTGGTTGGTCAATAATGCTTCTAAAGTTCATGAGGTCAGGGTCACTTCATGGGTTCATCACCTGTGCAGTCTCACAAGGCTCCATATTCAGAAGGGCCCTGAACCTGGTGTAAAGCTTAGCCATCACCATCTTAACATGAATAGGAGGTATAACAAGTATCTAACAACTTGTTTAGCACCAGAAGAAGTAAAAACCATGAACAAGCCTTGAGTTCAGAGTCTCAAAACTATCTAGAAATTGAAAGGAAACCATTAATTCTTCATCCTCTGGAGTTCCCTCTGCAAGGAGTCAGGACAGCAATTAATAGGTTGGCAAATTATCCTGTGACAAATGTAAATTACCTAAAGCAGCAGGTTAAGCTTGATCAGAAATGCCTACAGTGAGAAACAGCCCCCTCCTGTTACTGTCAACCTAAACTTTCTCCTACACTGAAGAATAGTCACACCCCTAAACTGCATAATGATCAGGTGCCATAAGCCCCTTAACTTCCCTTAGCATCCCTAAAAGAACCCAAACCTGTTCCTGTGGCTACAAGAAAATTACAGGCTATTACAGGCTTCCAGGGCTAATGGAGTTTCTAGATGAACATTCTCAAAGGTCATGTTAACAGGTAGAAATGAAGGGATCCTGGATTGTAAAGGGTATGTAAAGTCCCTGTCAGCCTCCCTCCATGCACCTGGCCATGCTTTAGCAATCAGAGCAGGCATTCAGGTAGAGCAGAAGCTGACCCTTCCTTCTCAAGGCCCAAGCCTAGGGATAACCCAAACTTTAACCCAAATCAACACACAGACCAAAGACCCTACTTTCCTATTAGAAGAGAAATGTAACTCAGAAGGATAAACATCACTGATTACAAGAAGCAGAGACTATCCTCCTCAGAGCACTTGCTCTTGTGAAAATTAATGGAGTTGACTGAAACTGGATGGAAACATTTCTTTGAGCAAAATATTCTTCTTAGAAAAGGTTGGAGGAGAACTTTGAGGTTGACAAGCACACATCCCCAAGGACAGAGATGGTATCCAGAGGCTCCTGGCAAGGCTCCCTGGAGGCCAATGTAGAACAGGCAGCAAGCCACAGCAATGTGAGCACAGGGGCCCTCCATGATGGAGCTGCCCAACCTCTTGCTACTTGGACTCTTAGGTGTCATCTAGTAGCTTCTGGTTTAGGTTCTACCTTTATTCCTTGAGAATTCATTCTCTGAGTCTTTCCTTGAGTGACTTGATCACTTGTCTCCTTCTCAGGGCAACCCCAAACCCTTCACTAGGTAGTATTTAGAGCCCTTTGTTACATTATTGTGTGGGCCTTTCTCCAGACCATGCCTGAGACTCTTCCATGTGGTCCTTCTTAGATGAAACTTTGCTGGGCCACTCCCAAGGAAGCTTCCTGGCTGACTTAATTCAGTCTCCCCTAGATCCTTACTGCTCTGGCTCTAAAACTCAGAGTCCATGAGGGACATGTCTGCTTTGGCTGGATGTTCCTGGTAATTCACACTGAGGATGGACTAGGGCAAAGATACTCAGGCCTCGTGGTCTAGGCCCCAGTAGTGTGGGATGAGCCTCTTTTAAAGGTGGTGCCTCCGCATGCTGCTTACAGCACCTCCCCTGAGAGGCCTTTGGTGAGTGGATAGAAATGAGTTCCTGCAGAAGGAGGCGGCGGAAAAAGGGGTAGACTATATCTATGGATGATGCCACCTCCAGGGGAACACTGAGTGGACTGTACCTGAGATTATAGGTACAGAAAAGGCCAGCCACCTGGCCTAACTACAGAGAGGTACCTAAGACAGAGCTCAGTAGGATTGGAATCTAGTCCAAGTTAAAGTGGAGTATGTTCAAGGTGTAATTGAGAGGGTGGAGGTACAGATGACCATCTGGTAAATAGGTGATTCATGGGGTGGGTCAACTTAGGTGGAAGATGGGCATCCTGACAGAGTAGGGTTAGGTATGGAGATTGAAGTTGGGCAGTAGAACCCAATGTCTGAGTGTGCTTTTTGTCTAGAAAGGGAATGTCAGTTATTTCCTGATCCATATTATGCACAAATCACAATGTAAGACATGCAATATACAATAACGAATGTCCAAAAAAAACCAGCAAAGGGATGAAATCTTGAACTGATAAAAATAATCTAGAGCAGCAAATGCATAGTGGCTTAATATAATTTTGGGGGAACATTAGATATGAGTAAATTCTAGTTCCATATATATTTGTTTTCTACATAGTGCTATTAAAATTTCTTTTAAGCACTAATCTACTTATATTGTTCTCCCTTCCACCCCTGACCTTCATCTATTCAGTTCTGCCCCCAGGCTTTGCCATTCCAAATAACATTTTAAAAATTAGGTCCTTAAGTATTTTCCAGAGTTTTTAATGTAAAAATAAGAAAATTCAAATGTAGTTTCTTATTCTCCCCTCCTGTTATAGAAAGAATGTCATATTTATTGTTTTGCCTGCTGTTTTTCCTACTTGATAATAGATATTAGAAATCTTTCCTTATTGTGTCCTCATTCTTTTTTACAAAGCTGCATGGTATTGATGGACATTTGTTTTTTTCACCATCTTTGTATTATAAACAATGCTGTGATGAATAACTTCGCTTATAAATCATGTCACAAGAATGCAAGTTTCCTTGCAGAGTAAATTCCCATTAATGGAATTGCTGACTAAAAGGGTACATACATTTATAATTTTTGTGGTTATTGCCAAAAGCCCTCCATATGGGTCATACAAATTTATATTCACACTTCCCCACAACCTTACCAACAAAGGATGTCAGCAAACATTTTAAATTTTTGCCAATCCAGGAGGTAAGAAACTGTAGATGGACATACGTAATTGCTCATGTATCATTGTCATCCTCCCCCTCACTTCCCTTTTCACACACATCTCTTCACTAAAGACTTCTGTTAAGTGAATTAGTGAAGGAGGTTACTGACCTAAGAGTACTCCCTTGCTCTTTCAGGGCAAAGAAATGACAAATTGTGTGAAACCTACTCTTTGGAGACAGGAGGATAAATGACATGATCTGCCCAGACCTAAGCATTGTGTCCTACAAATCCAGGAAGAAATAAAACACCCATCTGGTGGTGAGAACTACTGGAAAGTACCAGGTTGTAAATTGCTGAGAAGGAACAGTCTCCGGTACTCAATTCTGCAACACTGTCCAGTTGCTTTGACGATAAATGTCTCATGTGAATCTGTTTCTATCAATGGAGCCACACATTATAGGGTGAGGTCAATCAATGTCATCAAGAAAGGCCACACATTATGGTGATTTGAGGAGAGAGAGGCAGTGCAATAAGACAAACCAGACCTGATCAGTGTGCTTTCAGATTCTGAGCATAATTTCCATCTGTAATTTTATTCAGCAACTCCCAGATGGAATATAAAGAGATTTCTGTTTTTGTTTATCTTGTCATAGATCATGCTTGTGGTTAAATCAGCCTTGCACGAAGTTTTTTTTTGATTATTTTGGCTCATCAACACTATATTTGGTTTTAAAAAGTGTAAGAAATTGCTGACATTTTACAAATGACACTTCCATTTAATTACCCTCTACTTTCTACTGAATCCCACCACTGTAAATGAAGGGACATTTGTAATTTAATTAAGTTAAGCATCTTCCTACAGTAACTTTAGTTTTGAGATCCCAAAGGCATTCAAGCTCTATTGAAATTATAATAATAATTAACCAGTATTGAGCAGTTACTAGGTATCAGGCTATTTACTTGTATAAAGTTATTAATCCTCATAGTAATTTTATACGATAGGTATAGTTATCATCTCCATTATAAGATGGGAATTTAAGGACCCAATAGATTAAGCAACTGAACATCTCATCTTAGACAGGTAGTCTGTTTTAAATGAAGATAGTCTTGGGGGTGGTGGGGTGGGGTGGAGGGGAGTCAGTGGGGGGAAAGGGAGGGGCATCTATATTACTTTCAACAATAAAAGTAAATTAAAAAATAATAATAAATGTAGATAATCTTTCTCCAGAAGCTAGAAAGTTGGGGGGGGGGGCGGGGGAGAGGGAATATTTCTTTAGGTCAAGTAACGGCTTGATTTTATTCAAGTTCATTTAACTGACTCAAATCTCTCCCCCACCCCCATCCACAGTTTAATTATATTAAAGGCACAAAAGTAAATACAGTCTCAAAATTTTTACTTTAATTCAAAAACTACAAAACATTTATCACTTTGCTATATCCTCTTTTAGTCTTAAACACATCATATTTTATGTAGTTGTCATTATAGCAATCATAGTAACTTTATATTCTGCTTTTTCAATTAATAGTATATCATAAATATTTTCTGTGCTGTTACATAGTATTAATAATTATTTTTAATGACTTTATAACATTCTCTGCAGTTAACCTACTAAATTGATTTAACTGTTCTGCTATTGTTAGATTCACAAGGTTATTTAAATTCTTCTACAGTCATAGGTAATATGGCAATAAATATTTTAATGCTTGTAGCTTTATGCCTCGATTTGAATTACTTCCATGGGATACATTTCTAGATGGGCAAAAAAGCATAAATGACTGACTATGCAGTTGCTGCTGCCATGGCAATGAATGAGCCTGCCTTTCCCCCCACAACCTCACCAGCAATGGCAATGAACTATTTTGAAGTTGTTGGGTTAATTCAGCAGATTACAATGCTGAGTATGAGCTATTTATTTTTATTTCATTGCTTAGTTGAAGTATAATTCATTTTACAAATAACAATACATATATTAAACAAATGAAAAAAATGAATCTTCTAGCTAACATCACTCAGCTTACATTCCCCACCCACTCACCTACCCAAGTACCTAAAGGAGGTCCTGAAAGTACTGAGTTGGATCAGGGAGAAAACAGTTTTCTTAGCTTTCTGCTGTCATTAGGAAGTGATGCATATGTTCTGACCTGGGTAACCTTAGCTCTCAAAGGACCTAGACTATGTTTTCATTGTCAAGATCTCAATGCACATTTTAACAGACATCTTCTGTGGATAAGAGAAGATGCAAACACAACTCCAAATTGACACCAAAGTGAAAAATCTACACTTTCCTCCATGAAAAACCATTTACATTGATTGTTTTTCTTGAGCCATTAAAGGTCAGAATGAAAAATACCTCACCCTTTAAGATGGTCCCATAAATAGGCTAGTTTTTTGCTGAGAGTAAGGATTTTCCCCATACAGCTCTAATATCTTATTCATCTCCCTTCTGCAATAACAAACAGATTAGGCTTTATGAACAAGCCACTGCTAAGAAAAGACCACATGGGAGCCTTAGCACTATAATTCAGAGAGACTAAATGCCTTGATATATACTCCTTAGATTACAGGAATTACTGTATAAAGCTGATAGTTTTGTCATTTTCCTTAACACACACATCCCGTTACCTGAATTCCCTTCTTTATAGGGCATCAATAAGATGTAAAATGACACCACTGAACATTGCAAGGCTCCTTCAGGGATTAGATTACATGAGAGGAAATGAACAGGTAAAACCTGTATCAATGATCATTTTTCTTCTCACACATCAAAGACATCTCCAGAGCAGTCATGGTGGTGCGCAATGTCATATTTTTTGTAATTAATGTGCAAAACATAAGGTCCAAAGTGAGTTCTTGGGCCTCTGAGAGCTTTGAAAATCCTTATATGCTATAACTCACTGCCTTAAATTTCCATAGACCTTTTACATTTCAAAAGTGGTAGGCTTCAGAGTTTATTTTTTTCCTTTATGAATTCTTGTGTTTGTAGTTTTTTAAGAGTAGAGTTAGCCCAGAATAGCTTCTGTAGCAATAAAAGGTGATTTTATTGAAGGCCTGCTTTATTGCTTCTGAACACAATGCATTTATTATCTACGTTGATTTTCTCTGAGGAAAGTCTCAAGCAAAAAGAAAATCTTTGCAAATCTCTATATTCCAAAAGTTTACTGTACTGATATCACCATGGATAGCACATTCACATCCATAAGGAATTTTGATCTCTAGAGCTACCTAGTTAGGGTAGGCAATATTACTTCCTTTTCTAGATGAAGAGATTGTCCCTCAGTGGTGCAACAGGGCCATCCAATTAATTAGTAGTAGATGGGCTTGAGATTCACAGCTCCTTGCCCATGTAGCTACAGCACCAAGACTACACTGGGAATAAAGTGATATCTGAGGTTGCAGAATCTCAGAGGGTAGGGGGGAAGGGTGGGTAAGTGGGAAGAGATCAACCAAAGAACTTGCATGCATCCTATATAATAAAAGGGTAATATGCAAATCAACCGAACGGCTGAACAACTGGTCGCTATGACGCTCACGGACCACCAGGGAGCAGATGCTCAATGCAGGAGCTGCCCCCTGGTGGTCAGTGCGCTCCCACAGGGGGAGTGCCACTCAGCCAGAAGCCCAGAAGCTGGGCTCATGGCTGGTAAGTGCAGCAGCGGTGGCAGGAGCCTCTCCCGCCTCCATGGCAGTGCTAAGGATGTCCAACTGTGGGCTTAGGCCCACTCTCAGGCCTGTCAATCAAACATCCCCCAAGGGCTCCTGGACTGCAAGAGGGCACAATCCAGGCTGAGGGCCCCCCCCCCCCACTCCAGTGCACAAATCTTGTGCACTGGGCCTTTAGTATATGCATAACCCATGGACACAGACAAAGGGTGGTAAAGCCTGGGGTGGGGTGGGAGGGCTAGAAGAGATCAATGTTGGGGGGGGGGGAGGAAGGGGGACATATGTAATACTTTCAAAAATAAAGATTCCCAGGGGCTGGGGGGCAGGGCGGGAAATGGAAATGCTGCGAATGTTTAAAAGAAATGATATCTGAGATTACAGACCAAGTTTGGAATGGCAGGTTAGGACCCATTCCTCTCCACATTCCACATATTACTTGTTGCCTTGAAGCCAGGTATGTATCCAGGGTCAACTCTTGCAAACTTCAGCCTGTACTTTGCAGACAATTCCCAATCATTCTAAATCTTTCTAGTTTCTCCTTCTAACCACGTTGGGCTATCAGGAGGCAAATAAAGGCTGTAGACTAAATTCCTGGATAAGTTTTAAACATTTTTTGCATAACTGAAGGCAGAAGGCCAAATAGGTAATATAGTCAGTGAAAATATGCCATTCCTAAGAAAACTTTTGAAGACAAAAGGGCCAAGAATGATTTGAATTTGCTTAGAACCTTGCTGGATTTGCACAACCTTAGGTTGGTGCAAAAAGAGCATACTTTGAAAGTTGATTCTAACACTCTATCCACAGAATTCACCATAATCCAGATTATTTTTGGATCTGAGTAAAGAGATTTATTTGCTAGGTTGTCAAATGGACTCCATTATAAGGAGATTTCCTGTAAATTAGCCAGCTTTTGCTTTTCCCCCCCTTCTCCCACCCCTAATAGTATCATAATAAAATTTCTATGTATATAGGACAAGAAGTTCAAAGCAATTTCTCTGAGATATTTTTGTTCATTATTCTTTGCATATAAATGTACCACAAAGGTCATGGGAGAATCGAAATGGCAGTAATTTACTATATATCACCAAACTTCAGTGTACAATTTCTCACCTGTTTTCAATGGGTCTCCTTTTCTTCTTCATACTGTTGAGTATGGCAAAGGACAAAGGTGTGTATTAGAGAAAACTCATCTTGGCAATTAGCGGTGGTAGAAAAGAAAATGTCCTGGGGAGAAGGAAAGTGCAGTAACATTTAACAACTAGCAGCAATTTCTTGAAATGTGGTACTAATTAAACCTTTAAGGTCCTGTTCCATCCCCAGCCTTATACAACTGTTCTGCCCAGACCAAATGAAGGGGGGAATTAGGTAATTATATGAATAATGTAAAAACTCTCTTCTGCCCCTGTTTTCTTTCTTTAAGAAAACAAAGAAAAATGTTGGTTCCTAACTTTTCCTTTGCACAAAGATCCATATTGCTTGAGTGTCGTGTGTGTGTGTGTGTGTGTGTGTGTGTGTGTGTGTGTTCTCATATAGACAGAGCATGCCTTTCTGCTATGATATTAGGTGTAGGATGGTTAGTTTGTACATATGTAATGGCCAAGGTGAGCATATCATATACAAGCCCCCTCATTTATCACACTTATTTCCCTACTAATATTGGAAGAAGTCAGTGGCGATGGCTTTCTCAGCAGTGCATTCTAGGGTTGAAACTGGAGCAGTTTTAGTCTCTCCTGTTCTCCCCCCCACCCACAAAAAAAGAACATTGTTTAGACAACACCAAGTCCTTCAATGATGATGGCTCAGAAGGATTAATGTTGAATAAAAGTCAGTTGATTTTTCCAATTATTTTCAATAAATAAGTGTTAACAGAGTTCAAAATCCCCTCACTACTTTACTTAAGCTTTTAGAGGCTTGGCTCTATAACTGATAACTCTGTGATATTTTGAGAAGTTAAAAAAAAACACCTTTGCATTTCAACAAAATAAGGAAGAGGGACTCTATCTTCAGGGCATATGGAAATACTTATTTAGAGTAATAGATCTAGTTCATGTGAGTGAGGGTATTGTTTTCTTGTTCTTATTTTCACCTATTTTTAAACTGCTAAGGCAAATGCATATTTAAAAGCAATCACTTAACATGCCATAAGTCATATTACATTATACCTGACAGGTTGGAATTGGTGAATAATAACCAAAGTCCACACATCCGGAATGCCAGGCAGAAGTCTTCCAACCCGGGCTTCTGCTTCTAGAGCTTTTGTAGACTATAAAAAGGCAGGATTGAAGTAAATTGAAGAAAAAAATCAAGAGAAGCAGGATCAGTGACGAAGCATCAGTGGGGTAATGGCACATTCAAGGATTCATGATTTGTGTCCTTCATGAAATTTGCAGTATAACAGAATTTAACAGGCTGCTTCTCTCCTGAAAAGTCATAACTTTAATCTGTGAAGGATGTGGGAAAAGCTCCGTAGTTTTTTCTATGTACACAGAACATTGTAATCTGCCACTGGACAATGTGGCCAATCTGAAAAGTCAACTTAAACATCCATGAGACATTTTCAGTGACTAGAACTTTTATGAGGTCACAAGTGTAGTGGAATCTGAACCTTGGCTATTTGTTTACTCTGAATAACTGAGAATATGGACTAATATGGTTCAACCTAGGCTGTTGTCCATACTAGAAAGCATGTGAGATGACTTTTCCTGATTAACTCATAGGATAAGTCCCTCTGGTGTGTGATAGATGCGTGCTCACGTGAAGCAACAGCCAAATGGAAAGCCTCATAGTATTTTGTTAATAGCTGGAAATGCGTTCAGTGCCCTCTCATTGCACAGCTATCTGGCAAGTTGTGCTGGAACATGGGGTCTGTTCCAGGAGACTCGGAGTCTACTCTTACAACCAGTGGTGATGACAAGGATGGACCATCTGTCCAAGAACAGGATCTTTCATGCTTACTTAGTGGAAAAAGAAAGCACCTCCTCTTTTAGGGACTGGAGGTAAAGTATAAAGCAAAAGAGATATTGTCCTTTCCCTGTACACATCCTACAATATGGGCATGACACACGTGATGGACGCTTCATTCACTAATGAGAGCACATTTGTCCCTGATGTGCAAGATAGCAGGGTCTCATGGAGGTTTTCCTAATGGCCTCAGTGAGACATTTCCGAGCCTGGTCATGAGTAGTCTTCATACTCTCTCTGGACTCTGGTTCCTGAGTATGACCCACATCTGTGATCTCAAAATGGTCCCCACAGAAGCAGAGTCACCATCACCTGGGGACTTAGGTATGCAAATTCTAGAGCCCCACCCAAACTTACTGGGCAATCTGTATTTTAACAGGCCTCAGAAGTGATTCTGAAGCATGCTAAAGTTTGAGGAACACTGTCCTAGAGGAATGCTTCTCTAAATTACCAGGCATACAGAAATTCTGGGGATCCTGTTTAAATGCATATTTAGTCAATAAGAGGGGCTAGAAGCATTTCTAACATGCTCCTGGGTGATGCCAATGCTGCTGACCTGGGCACCACACTTTGAGTAGCAAGGCTTTGGGTGTCCTGGCAGCTGTTGATAAGTGCAGTTTGGAGAGTTTTAACCTGGTGGTATATGTCTTCCTTCAGTAAGAAGGAAGCATTGGCTTTCCTTCCTCTGGCCACCCATAGACACTGAAAACTGCTTCTATTGCACATTTGTCATATTCCACTATAATTATTTGCTTTCACCTCTTTATTTCCCATTGTCTTATCTACTTGTTGAGAACAGAATGGGTGATATAGCAATATTCTTATATCTATATCTGTAGCTATATTCATATAGATTGTCAACAAGAGATGTATTAAAACTCCTTGCAAGTAACTTTTGTGTTACTTGGCAACCTTTTGACAGTTGGTTCCTGCCAGTGTATGATGGACTGGCTAAATCCATGAGGCTGACATTCTTCAAGCACAGCCAAAGTAAGATGAACTTTTTGTCTCAAATGGCTATGTGTCTAGTGGAAGGTAGGAGTGAAATAAAGCCAGTTTTAGTCTGGCTCCTGGTAAACTGTGGCTAAGGGGTGTTAATAACTTTCCATTTTGAGTTAGAAGTTGTCAGTTCCCAGGAGAAAAACTGGCTGTTAAATGGAGGGTTCAGCATTCTATCTTGGAGACTACAATACTTTCATCTCATCCCTGGCAAAAGCTGGAATTCTTTGCTCCCTCTGTTCAGAGTAATATGGTCAATATTATGGATTATCTATTTTTAAGTCTGTTTCGCCTTTGTTAGTAAATTTCTGGTAAGGATAAAATTTATACTTAGCCTGTAAACATACCAACATTATATTCTAAGGAACCCTGGCTAGTGAGATCACCTCTCCTTTCTCTCATCTTTCTCGTATGTTCAGAGGAATTCTCTTGAATGGTGTGAAGATTGACATCATTGAGGAAATGGCACAGGGATAAGGGTAGGGATAGCTGGTAATATCCAATTGAAATGATCTGATCTTCACCCAAAAGAAAACCTACTAGAGGGATTGGACCACTTGTCTTTGTAGAAAGCAAGTTCCACCATTAAAAGTGGTCAGTTGGTAAGAATTTAGTGAAGAATATTAAGTAAAACTCAGTGGTCTAAACTTAATCCATCTTAAGTTAGATGAATGTTTAAGGCTTGGAAACACACCTTTGCAGATGTAGGTACTATTTATTGCAGTTATAGATTTCCATGATGCCCAATAAAGATCTCAAAATTAAGAGCAATGACCAAAGTACTATTTATTGACAGACCTAAATAAACACATCTTTCTTCCACATACTACAGAAAACAGTAGGTTGTATTGCATTTTTATTAGATGTTTAATTATTATAGTCCTTTACAAAACATGTTATCTATGACTTCTAAATTCATTTCACTTGAGATCCCAGGAGTTAGTCTATTAGAATGATTTTCAGTAAAGTCTGGCTTTAAATTAAGACCATCTGGCTTTCACAGATCTAGTAGCAAGTGGGAAATCTATTGTGCCATCCAGACCACCAGAACTGTAAATTGATTTGAAGCTTTGGCCCTGTGGAATGTATTCCTCTCTGGGCAGCTATCCAGAGACAGCAATAAAGAGGGCAATTACCTTGTTTTGTAGTCATTCTCTTGCATACCAAAACATTTCTTTGCAAGTTTATATTTTAAAACAAGAATTTTTAAAGTAATGTTAAGGAATCGTCTTTCTAATCTTTACAAAAATTGTCCGTGAATATTTTGCTCTTAAGGGAATTATTCAGCAGGATATGAACCTCAAAAAGCACATCTAAAGGCCATGTTATCACCATCCTCCTCTCTCAGAGCAGGCACCTGAGAACTGAAGGGGTAACCTTCTTTCTGGAGTTTCCAGGTAGGGTCTGGATAATATTATCTGTGATAATATTATATGTCATCAGGAAACCACAAATTAAAACAACAACAAGATACCACTACACACGTATTAGAATGGTCAAAATCTGGAACACTGACAACACCAAATGCTGGTGAGGCTGCGCAGCAACAGAACTCTTATTAATTGCTGCCAGGAATGCAAATGGTACAGCCACTTTGGAAGACAGTTGGTGGTTTCTTACAAAACTGAATATACTCTTACCATATGACCCAGCAATCACACTCAGTATTTACCCAAAGAAGTTGAGAAGTTATATCTGCACACAAACCTGCATACCAGTGTTTATGGCATCTTTATTCATAATTGCCCAAACTTGGAAGCAAGCAATATATTCCTCAGTAGGTGAATGGATAACATAGACTATAATACATCCAGACAAGGGAATATTATTCAGCATTAAGAAGAAATGAGCATATAAGTATGGACTTGGGCAATAGAGTAGTAAAGACCTGGGGGTGGATGGGTAAGGGCTGGGAGGAGAGGGGGAAGAGGAGGGAAAATAGGAGATATCTGTAATACTATCAACAATAAAAATATATTATTAAAAAAAGAAGACATGAGCAACAACAAAAAAAGACAAAGAATAAATGAGCTATCAAGATATGAAGACATGGGAGAAGCAAATCCATATGACTAAGTGAAAGCAGCCAAACTGAAAAGACTACATACGGTATATCCCAACTATATGACCTTCTGGAGTTGACAAAACTATAGAGACAGTGAAAAGATTAGTGGTTGCCAGCAGTTAGGTGAGGGCATTAGGAGGGGTGGGTAAATAGGCAGTGCGCAGAAGATTTTTAGGGAGTGAAACTGTTCTGTATGATACTGTAGTAATGGATACATGTCATTATACATTTATCCAAACCTATAGAATGCACAACACTAAAAGTGAATGCTAATGTAAACTATGAACTTTGAGTGATTCTGATGTGTCAGTATAGGCTCATTAATTTTAATAAATGTACCACTGGGATGGGTGATGTTGATGATGATGGAAGCTATGCATGTGTGGCGGTATATGGGAAATCTCTGTACCTCCTCAATTTTTCTGTGTCCCTAAAATGCCTCTAAAACATAAAGTCTTAAAAAAAGAATTTTTAAGAAATCTTACAAATTTATGGCCCAGAGCATGTAAAACTTATCTGATTATGAAACAAAAGAAAACTAACTACAGATACCGCCTAGTCCTCATAGAGTGAAAGGTGATTATTTAAGTTTTAACAGTTTTAAAAATGATGGATCATGAAGAAAAATTAATAGGTGGCTCATTCTATTTCTTCTAGAACAGGGTACGAACCAGATTGCTATTTACTAGAGGCCCTCCCCCCAAAAAAACAAAAACAAAAAAACCCACACCAGATGCACTCAGTTCTGGAAGACATCATTCATTCATTCAGCAAGTTTTTATTGAGTAAACAAATGAACGAACCCCAGTTAGAACCCATCTTGAAGCTGCCTTTCCCATATGAGAGCACCTTTTCAGAAAGTCTCTCCAGCCAGTAGAAAAAAAAAACCAAAGGTAGTGGCTGCTTAAATTTGTACAGGGCCTGATGATTTATTCTGATGTAACAAGCAATGGAATCTAAACGAGGTATGGGAAGCAAAGAAAAAAAGGAGAGAAAGTTTGGCAACTCTGCCTATCTGGGAGCCTCCTCTGAGTGTTAACATGAGAAAAGGAAATGATATTTTTATTTTCATTAAAATGCAACAAGCATCAAAGTCAGAAAATAGAACATGTTTCCTCATGGCTAGAAGCATACAGAAGCAGATGAGCGGGTGCATTCTGCTGGGTGTTGCTGGAGACTTCTCTAGCACAGACCCGCCACCCAGCATGTGAGCTCAAACTTGCTTGGAGGAGGAGAGGAGATTGACGACTGGGTTGGTCACTGTCCAAGGAGGATAGGCAGGTACTTGGCTAGTTCTGGGGGATCCTCTCTCCCTTCCTTCCTCTCTTCCTTATGCCCCCGCTTCCACTAGTCTGTATTGAATGCCTTCTATACTCCAGGGGCCTCTATTAGCTCTGGTGATAAGAAGCTGAGTAAGATATGGCAGTGCTCTCAGGTTGTTGTTGTTGTTTTTTACGAGCTAATGGAAGAGACAGGTAAGTAAGCAGGCAACTGTAGCAGTGTTGAAGTTTCACATATGAGTTTTAAGAGCACATTCAGGAAGGGCATTTACTTCTGATTTGGGGAGTTCAGGGAAGGCTTTGTAAAGGAAGTGACATCTACATTGATACTCAAAGGATGAATAAGCCAGAGGGGGCCAGAGGGGGCCAGGGGAGCAGACAGGAGCAGCAAATGATGGGAGAGTTCACATTGTGTTCAGTGGCCTAGAGGAGATAGAGAACATAGCACACTGGGAACCAACAATTAGTGTAGTATGGCTGAAGCATGTTCTTGAAGGAGGAGAATGAGGCTGAAGAGATAAGTAAAAAAAAAAAGACCCCTGTAAAGCACACTAAGGTGTTTGAATTGCATCCAAGAGTCTTGAATGCTCTAGAAAGTTTTAGAACTTCTGCATAATGTGGTTCCATGGAGGAGAGGCCACACGGCACACATGGCACCTCTCACATACTTCAAGGCACTGAAGTGATTCGTTTATATTTCTGATCACCTCAAACTGATGATCAGGTTCTGAAGAACAGTAAATGTCTGTGTTTTCCAGTAGGTGGGGAGCTTCTGTTTCGAGGCCAGAACATAGGCAAAGACCCTAGTCACTTAAACAAGACGACCACCAACCTTTGCAACCCGCTGTGGTTCTCATGCCATGGTGGATAATAGTCATGGTAGGTGGACAGTGTCGTAATTGGTTCTTCGGACAACAGGGCACATTTCAAGGCATTTCACTGCCCTTTCAGTACATTATCAAAAATAATAATGCCAGTTACCAAAGCAATGCCAGTGTATCGATGCCAGCCTTTTGTAACAGGGCCCTTGTCCACCAAATGTCAAAATTAATCAATCCCTTACAAATTTTAAAAAGGTAACCATTTGAAAATAATTGTGATTTAGAGATCTTTGAGTAATCATATAATGACTATGTAGGGAAAGGAAGTGTAGGATACATAGCAAGAGCCGTAAGAGTACAGGATGCAGTTTGGAGGAAGGATCAATCATTTGTTCATTCAGACATTTATGGAAACTCCATTTCGCGGTAACTGATGGAAATTCAAAGACAAATCTAGGATCTCACAGGATGGTGTGGTGTGATGAGAGGTGGGGCACAGTCATTATAACATTGTAGGGTACATGCTATGATAAAGACATGCCAAAGGTACTGAGAAGGGAGGGTTCCTGAGCTCAGCCTGGGGGTGTGTAGTGGGGTGAATGGTGACTCCCCCAAAGTATATCCACCCAGAACTTGTAAATATGACCTTATTTGAAAAAAGGATCTTCACCTATGTAACTAAGGGTCTAAAAATGAGATCATCCTGGATTAGTGTGGGTCTTAATCCCATGACAGTATCCCTATCATAGACAGAGGAGAAGACGTAGATACAGAGGAGAAGGCCATGTGAAGATGGAGGCAGAGCTTAGAGCTTTGTTGCCAAAAGCCAAGCAATGTCTGTAGCCCCCGGGAGCTGGAAGAAGCAAGGAGGGACTCTCCCTGGAGCCTTCAGAGGCAGTGAGGCCTTACCAACACCCTGATTTCAGACATCTGGTCTCCAAAACTGTAAGACAATAAATGTCTGTTGTTAGAAGCCCCCCGTTGTTGGTAATTTGTTATAGTAGCCCAGGAAACTAATACAGGGTGGAAGCTGTGAGAAGTGAGGAACACTTCCGGAAGAGATAATGCCTGAACGAAGTCTTGAAGAGAATTCGAGTGAGCCAGCTGAAACGATTCGGGTGTGGGGAGAGGAGGAAGATGGAAAAGAGGTCTTGAAAAATTAAGGGAGTGATTTTGAAAACGTACTTGTATCTGATGATTGAGTTGATGTGACCAAAGAGAAAAAAGGCCTTATACATATACATAGGCCTTAAAAATGGTTTTATGGAAAAATAGGTTTGGAAAATGATGTATATACTATACTATTCATATGTTAGAGCTCCAAAGTTCACATCAGCATATTGACAGCTCAGGGAAAGTCTGCCCGCTGTTTCCCTTAGAGTTTCAAACTTCGTCTCTGTGTGCATGCGTGTGGAATAACAGCTCCAGGAAAAGAGCGCTTCCAGAACACGATCGGGAAACACTGCCCCATGTAATGTGCGGAGGATGTTTGGGAGGAAAGACCCTCCCCCCTTTTAATCATGCGAACCCAAACTATTATATCTCTTTTCTTTTTTTTCTGTAATTTTTTTGTAATTATGTGATATTTTTGTAATTGTAAAGAATTCTGTAGTTTTTTTTGTAATTACAAAAAATTCAGGGGGGGGGGCGTATTTCTTTGTAGTTGTTAAAAGACTTGGAATGCATTCTTTATACTGTGATTTGTCACTGACACCTTAAAACATGTGAAGAACTGATCCTTTCTGCAAAATGAGTCTAAATCAGGACTAGTGTGAGAGGCCAGGAAATGTCCCTGAGAAGAGTGAAGCGTCAACCTCCCGTGGTGATGTGGTGCAGGGGAGGGGAGGATGCAGGCAGAGAAAGTCCTGATGAGGCAACAGCCAACTCTGGTGTCTCCAGGGTCTGGCCTGGCCCCCAAACTTCCATGTATTCACTCAGCCACTGGCTCACTTCTGACTGAGTGGAGTTGGTCTTTGTAGTTGTTTCTCCTCTGCCTTTTCACACTTGGGTTGCGGGTGAATTTCCCGCCAAAATATAAGATGGCGCGTTAAAATGCCTATATCTTTTGAAGTATGGGTTCGATTGAAATGAAATATTTGGTAATACGCAGTTACAATCGGCCCGAGTTTACACGTTTCCCGCACTCCACCGCAAATCTATATGAACCGAGTTTAAGACGGCTCCCGCGGAGTACGCGCAATTCACGCGAGCCGACTTAACTCGTTTCCCGCAACCCAAGTGTTCATTCATCCTGTCCCTGAACTTCTGATTTCTGGCCAAGCAGGAAGCCTTCTTAGGATATCTGAGAAAGTGATCTCCATGATGAAGTCCTGGGAGAAAGACTCCTGCTGCTGTCCTGGCCGTCTGCCCCGGGTTTTCCTAGGATGCTGCATTTTTTCCTCTGGGTGAGCAGAGGAAGATGAATGACTGTCAGAGGATGACATTTACAGATAAATTCCGTTTGACCAAAGCAAATTGCAAGCATGCATTGATTAAGCCAGAGATAAATGGAAAAGAAGATTTTCTCAAACCAATCACCAGTCAGTGCCTGAAACCTGCATCTTATAGGGGTAACTTAAATGGCAAATAAATGATGCCTAGCACCTTGGAGCTACTCATAAGCACTCCCAGATCAGGGTCCCCAATTTAGTTCGCATTGGGGCTTTGGAATCTTAACCAAAAGCAATTTACACAGATTGCTTCTGTGACAAACATTCAAAGCGATTACAATTTGATCTGTGTTCTCCCTCTCCCTCTCTCTCTTTCTCTCTCTGCTTAGCATTTGCTTTGTGATTGTTTGTTTTATAGATTAGGCCTGATTTTAAAGTATCTGTAAATCTTTCCCTAAGTAAAGGACAGCTTGCTGATCTGTATGCAAATGATATACTTGCCTGCCTTAAAAATTTAAGATTGACTTTGAATTGACCCCATGCTTTATCCCTCAGTGGAGAAAAATGAAAGGATATTTATAATACCTGTGGACATTGTGTACGATACCAGTGGGAGTTTTCTTCACTGAGGATGAATAGAGAAACATGGGCAGACTAAAATGTGGCAGATATATGCAAAAGGCAGATTGAAGCTGATTTACATAGCTGGGTATTGCTTACTGTAGCTCCTTGTGGTTTCTCCTCTCATATACTAAAATGCTACCATTTTCTGTAAAAATAAAGAATATAAACTGAAAAAAAGCACACATTATGATAACATGCTTGTTGAGCCCCCAAAAGTTTATAGTACAAATTTCATTTTCTTATTATAATATTGAGAACAACTTAAACAATTAAAAAATTTTTATTACATTTATTGGGGTGATGTTGGTTAGTAAAATCATATAGGTTTCAAGTGTACAATTCTATAATACATCATTTGTATATTGTATTGTGTGTTTCACCACCCAAAGTCAAATTGAAACTGAGAGTCCTTATGACTTTGATTAAATTTAGTTTTAAATCCTAGCTCTAGGAATCCTTTCTCTCTCTCTCTCTCTCTCTCTCTCTCTCTCTCTCTCTCTCTCTCTCTCCCCTTCCCCATCTCTATCTTTATCTCTCCCCCCTCCTCAGAGACCTAGCCTTTCCCCAGATAATCAGCAACCCCCCAAGGAAGCAGAAGACAGTCCTAGGTGGCTCCATTCATAATAAAATAGCCAATATTTCCTCTCTGCAATTCTCCATGTCTAGTGCTTGGGTCTGCTAACACTGGGTGGACAAACTCTTTCTGTTCTGTAACAGAAATCTGGGAGAACAGGAAGCTAATCTAAAGCTCAAAAGCCAAACTCCCGGATGGCATGTAGGTTACAGATTATATCGGGCAAAATCACAAGACACTATGGGGTAGGGGGCTTAGGGTCCGGCTGGAAGCTGACTGGTCAGCAGTGAGGTAAGGGTAACACATCATTTCTTCAGGTTTTGAGGAAATGTTTGATGTCCCTCTGGCCTTACAGGAAAGTAGCCAATGGTCGTTCTACCTTAGGGCTCAGGAGCTGAAACATAACTAATGTCAAGATGTGATCTTTAGCCTTCCAGACGTCTGGACCATGTGACCATTAGGTCCGGCTACTGTCTTCCGGTGCCTCGGGGTTGCTGATTATCCACGGTAAAGCCTAGGTATCTGAGGAGTTTATATATAGGTATATATAAGGAGAGAGAGAGAGAGAGAGAGAGAGAGAGAGAGAGAGAGAGAGAATGGATTTAAAACTAAATTTAATTAAATTCATAAGACCCTAGATTTCAAAATCTCCTTCAATCACCATATATATTTGACTTCCTTTACCCTTAACTATCCCCCCCTTTTTTTCTTTACAATGACCTTTTTTCCTTACCTGGGGGCAAGCCACAAGAATCTCATTCATGTTAGAAGTTAATGTGCTTCAAAATCCATACCCCTCTGCACATCAGTTTTCACCACTAGCAGAGACTTTCTTTGTCTTATTTTTTGGAGGTTTTTGTTTTTTTCCAAATTACCTTAAAAATTAAAATAGACAAAGCAGAACATAGACTTGGGATGAAATATGGAAATTTTAGGCTTATCTCAAATTCATATTTTATTGTGGTTTTTGAAAATAAGATCACTTTACTTAAAAATGCCAGAGAAACTCAAAGGATAAAATTATATGAGATTAACATACCTATTCTTATCCTACAACAAACATATTTCATTCCAAACCTCAGCGATTTTGCTGGACCACACTATTTCAGAGCCACATTTTTTGGTGGTGCTTAGCTTTTATTTCCACAGTGGCATGTTAACTGTCCTGTGCTTTCAAATAAGGATGTTAGATTCCCTGCATTACTACTGAAGGAGCTGGAGCCATATCCTGAGGGTCCTGAATTAAATCTTTTCCCAAAAAGTTCTATATTCTTTGGCTCAAGTACAGTAATAGCAAGTGCTGGAACTGAGCATCCCGATGGGAAAGTGATGGAAAACGAAGCTCTCCGTTCTTTGCCCTTTGTGTCCTTCCATGAGACCCCTCTCCTCACCCCTCCCACATTCAGGGCTCACGGGTTCCTTTTGCATCCCTTTATTTATCAAGAAACTATCTGATATCAGGTTTATTCACCAAGTGCCTAGCTGATAGTATGCTCTCAATAAACGTTTGTTATTGAATGGATAAATGAATAACTGAATTATTTACATGCCAGTTTGGGGAGACTAATTAGAAAGAGAGCTTAAAGAGGATAAAATGAATCATACAGTATGAATAGAATTTTTTTTTTCGATAAAAGAAAGAAATCACACTTGGGTCTTCCACCCCCAGTCTTTTCTTCACAGGACAGTGGGAAAAAAGGTGGCTAAGAGTAAGTCATTCCTGTTTCAGGAACAAAAGAATAATGAGAGATAGCTGAGAGGGATAGAACCTTCTGAGAGAAAGCAAATTATTCTAGTACCTTCCCATGTGTTCTGGCCCAAAGTCATTGTTGAGGGCAAAGGACTATCCAGAAGGGAAGTTACTATGGCATGATGATGTGTTCTAGAGCAGAAAGGAAAGAAGTTCAGGTCCTTAGTGGAAGTTGAAGAATTAGATTTGCAGTATGCACAGAAGTAGAGTCCAGGCCCCTAAACATTGTGGGAAAAGGATTCTGGGTTTGGTGAGCCTGTTGCATTTCCTGCCAGCTCTGCAGCACAGGTAGGGAAGGCATGGAGCTGCATCTCCCTAAGGTGGGAGCTCAGCCTCCTAGTTCCCAGTGAACAAATCTGGACCCAGAATTGCCCCTTTTTCCTGATTTTAACCTCTTGGTGGCCCCTTCTCTGGTGAATGGGAGGGAACAGGGAATCATCAAGTGGAACTAGGTCACCGCTTGTGTGGGAAAGAACTGAGGATTCCTCCATAAATTCTGTTTTATTTCCTTTTGGAGTGATGATCAAAATATGCCATATCTGGTGGGTCACCACTTTTTTATTGGGAGAGGTAAGGGTTAAATAATGTGTTGTGTTTCCTGAGAGAGAATTTGAATTTGATGACATTTCTTTAATTAGGAAGTGAGAGACTTTGATCCCTATTAATAGGATATCTGGCATCATTATTCTGGTGAAGAAAAATTAAGGGGTTTTACCAAAGCCTTTTTATCCCTCTCCAAACAAAATCTGGAGGGCGACTTCCTATTCTGCTGGTGCATGGAGTGGCAGCTGGGAACAGAAGTGCCAAGTTCAACCTACACAGGGTCCAGAGCTCCCTCCCTGTTATTCTGCATCTCCTCCAAGAAATAAGTAGCCAGCAGCTCCTGACATTCAGGAACTGGTCTGATGCCCATAACCAGGCCTCAAGATTGTTAGATAGATGTTGGCATAGTGCTCATAACCACACTGCTTTGTTCTGCTTAGTACTTGTCTTCTCCACTAGACTGCACACTCCACGAGGGCAAGGTTTTCCCACCTAGTGTCTTGTCTGGCATCCATAAGATATGCACTGGCTTTGATTGATAAATATATTTATAAGCATACATTTCCCAATGAGGTGCTTTTAAATAACACTGTGTTCTTCTAATAAATATTGTGTTGTCTTCCTAAAGGTAATATTCAGCCCTATGAAAGAAGAAATCTGAAGCCTATATAGTGACCGATGAACAGAATGATGCCTTCCAGCCTTATAACTTGATAATAGTTACCATATGATTGGAGTGCCTGTTCTTAGCAACGCCACTATGCCTCAGGAGACCTGAGTCCTAAGTTTGCATGTTCCATTCCAGGCCAACTTGAGCAAGAACCAAGTGAGTATCATTGACCCAACAGCATACACCAGCAGCTTCTCATATACACTAAAAGCTTTCGGATTTGCTTGTAAGCTCTATTCCTAGTGATCTCGCTTTTTGTAACAAGTAAACTACTTTATTTGCCTATGACAATGGTTTCAATCTATCACTGTGGAAGTACCTGTTTTTAATTTCTAAACTGTTGAGGAATACCTTTTTAGAGTACAAAACAAATAAATTACTAGTAAAGTGAACTATACAAAATACAAGCCTAAATTATTTTGTCGAGTTGCTAAAAAAAGTTTCTAATCTCTCTCAATTGTGTGCCTTTCTTGTTTTTCATGTCAACCTTACCTTGTCTGGGACGGATATCTTACTATTTGCAATGGCAAAAAAGTCTCAAGACTTCAGCTCAGTTCAGACACGTGTGAAACTTCCAGCAAACTGTTGTCTCCTTTTTCATCAAATGAGTCTATAAAGATAAGAAAGTCAATATTTGCAGGTAAGCTTTCTGTTTATACAGTGCAATTTGAGAAGGTAATGGGATTGTTACAATTCTGAGCTCCACATGACTATTTTTTTAAATTTTCTATTAAATATTCAGAAATTCAGTGGAAAACACAGAAGACGCCTAAAAAGAGGTATGAAATGAGTGACACATTTTGTATTTGATCAAATTTTAAAACTCCATGTTCACTTTAAAAAATGAAAAACATATTTCTTTTAAATTTGGGGCCTCAATTTCTATTACCCTAGCATTAAGTAAAAAGAAGTGGTTGACTAAAGCACTATAACATATTGCCCTCTTACAACAAATATCAGATCATGAGAATGGTAGATGTGATGGTGTTAAAATGATTTTGTTAACTTGCAACCAGTATGACAAGATACTTTATTTCACATCATTTTGTCTTATAGACAAAATATACCACTGGGATGAAATCAGATTTCCTTTGACAATCTGTAGGAGAAGGATCTGTGGGAGAATCACATTATCATAATTGTGAGATTAAAACACACACACACACACACACACACACACACACACACACACACGGCATCCAAATTTTCCAGCAGTGGGAGACTGTAAAACTTGATTATTGCAAAGGTGGATTGGCATATTAATTAAAAATAAGACTGACATTTGAAGCATATTTCAGATTTCATGGCAAATTTCATCATTCTAAATATAGTTTTAGATAATTATGACACATTTGGTGCTAAGCTATTTTAGAATTCAAAACATTTCCATCTTGGAATGATTGCAGCAAATCGGGGTGTTTGATCAAGGCTGCAGAAAAAAAGAGAGTATATTTAATATTCCAGGTCTCTTCAGATTCTGCTTTTAGCTTTTATTTTCTGTTCAGGTTAAGTTGGTAGAGTTATGCAAGGTGATGACATTTTGAGTGCAAATGGGATTTGACATTTTGAGTGTAAATAAGAATGGTTTGTCTTCTTGCAGTACAAAGTCACTTTTCACCAGCAGTTAAAATAAAATGAAAACCACAGAAATGCGGGGTTATTCATTTTCTTGCATACACACTGAATAATTTTATATTCAGTTATTGCTGTGAACATCATTTTACCCTTTTCTTTTCCAATTTATTGCCTCATTACGGGGATTGATAATGATATTTCTTCTGAATGACTATTATAGACATACTTTTTTCAACTGTGGCTAGGAGCTAGAGATATAACTTTTATCTTTCCTTTAGGGCACTTCTTGTTCTTCCTAAGGTACATAAAGATTGGGGAAGTTTATGATTTAAAACAAATTTTTCCCTCTAATGTTTTTATTGGAGTACGGAACAAAGCATGTGTAATGCAATTTAATTTTCTCTGATCTTAAATTAAGAGAGAAATGGTGAAGGGAAGAGGCAGGAGCATTCGTTCTGAGAGTCAGAAGTTCTGAGCTAGAGGAATGTTAAACCCAGGAATGCTTCAATGATGCCACCCAGACCTCCCATCTCCTTTTATAGAGGAGGACAATGAGGGCAAGAAGGCCCTTTAGCTCAGTTTACCAAGCTCGTCTCACAGCTGGCCTTCCAGTATAGGTCAGAGAAGATTAGTTGGGTGTGTCATTTCCTCATTCCCAGCTTCATTTTCTTCTTTTGTGAAATTAAGCTGTTGGATAAGATAATCTCCAACCTTCAGGTGCTAATACCTGAAGAATTGAGTTGTCAATCATGGGGGTTTAAGTCCTGGTTCTGCCTCTTCACTGGCTGCATGGTCTGGTCAGAGAGGTTGCTTAAACTTGCTAAACCTCAATTTCCTTGAGTGTCAGATAGGGATTTAATAATTAACTCAACACATAGTTATTGAGTTTCTTTCTTGTGCCAAGCAATGAGGACACTGGAGTGGACAAAGGCAGAAATGGTCCTTGTTCTTGTGGTGTTTATAGTCATCTATTCACTCATGCATTTGTCCAATAGGAATTACACAGTGCCTACCATTTTTCAGGCAATGTGGTAGATCCAGAGGATACATCAGGGTGGGAGTAGGTGGCTTAAAGCCCCAGCACACAGCAATATGAATGAAATAAACATGAAAATGAAAGAATAATAAGGTAGGAACTTTTAAGGAGCTCAGGGAAGGCTTCCTTACAAAAGTGACATTGAAGCTGAATCTTAAAATACAGAAGAAACTAACTATGTACAGTGGAAGAGAAGAACCTAAATAACCTGAATAACAGAAAGTCAAATCATCATAGCGGATAGTAATTGGATGAGATGACCATCGGAGAAGTATTAAAAGGCCAGACAAGCAAGGGCCTTAAACATTTGGTTATTCCAAATTTATTAAAGGCTACTAAAGACTTCTTGGTAGTAATGGAGAGATATGAGCAGTAACTTGAGAGTTCGTTTATGTTGAGAACATCCCTGGCTGGCTGGTGGAGCATGGATTGAGGGGCAGGAGTGAAGGAGGGAAGATTAGACAATAGCATGTTGTAGCCATCAAGGCAAAAAAGATCATGGCCTTGTTAACATAAAAACATTGAAACCTGTAAAGAGTTCTTGTGAGTTTACTTGAACCAAACTTGAGCCGGGAATCACAAGTGGTTGGGATAATGCTCCAGAGAATGGCGGGTTTCCCCCACCACCACCACCTATTTTTATGCATTACAATCAAAGGAAGAGATGTAGATGGGTTATATGAAATCCATTGGTGATAGATTAGAGAGGTGGGAGAAAGTAAAGCGGGGAAACCTCTGGGATTGGATAAAGAGTAAAATCATAGACACTTCTTTTACTTAGGTAGGTACAGGATAGTAAGAGTCAACAATTAACATGATAACAATAGCAATGAAGGAATTTATGGTGTCTGTCCTGGCACCCAGAGCATTTGGTTGTGCACTGAAGGGTCCAGAAAAAGGGAAGTTACAAGTTACCCTGACATTTCAAGGACATGTTATAGATGCAAAAAAACAATAGGCTCGCCCTAGTCAGTTTGGCTCACTGGATAGAGGGTCGGGCTGGGGACTGAAGGGTCCCAGGTTCGGTTCCGGTCAAGGGCATGTGCCTTGGTTGTGGGCACATCCCCAGTTGGGGGTGTGCAGGAGGCAGCTGATCGATGTTTCTCTCTCATCGATGTTTCTAACTCTCTATCCCTCTCCCTTCCTCTCTGTAAAAAAATCAGTAAAATATATATTTAAAAACAAACAAACAAACAAAAAAACCACAATAGGCTCAGTTAAGGTAAAGATTGACCTTGTCAGGGAAAATACTGGGCTAGGATGTGACTATCCACCATAACTGCTTTTAGTTAAAGTTTTAATTTCAGACCATCCTTGTGGTTACTTTAGTTCTTAGAGTTTGCAAGACTGCCATGCAGGCCTTCCCTGAGCTTGTCAGGTTAGCATGTGGCCCCTTTCGTCCACAGCCTATAGTGGAGGCAGAGGAGCTGGGGAGAGTTAATTGCCTGGGGAAACATTTTAAAGATAGAACAATCAGAATTTGCTAATAAATTGGATGTGAGAATCTAAAAAATGGTAAAATTAAAAATGCTCCTTAGTGGTGATGAAATGCAAAAATTGAACTGGAACACGTGGTGTTCCTCTGGGCAGAATGATTCCCGGATCCTTGTCCGGTGGAGTTGAAGAATGAAACCATGGACAAAAGGTGGTATAGGAAAAAATGGAAATTTATTGAGAAACAAGCACAGACTCCCATGTGGGGAGCGGGAGAGAGTCCACTAAGTCCCCCTTTTCCACGGTTTATAAAGGCTGCAGTTCCTTGTGTCTTGATATCCCCTCTGATTGGACACTATCCCCTCTGATTGGTCACTATAGCAACTTCAAAGCTCAAATCTCGCATAAGGTTCCCTTCTTCTCCCATTTGTTTTTCTATTCCCTTGGGCCTTCCTCTTCCCTCTCTGAATGAAGGGCTTCCTTCCCTTTATTCTGTAAATGCATACCTTCTGCAGCTCTCAGCTCCTTATTCTATGGAAATGTACCTTCTGCAGCTACCAGCTTTGTAGCCCTATGGTTTCCCCATGGAACCCTTAATTCCTAAAATTTCCTAAACCTGCCTATTTTACCCCTAAAAACTCCTCTCAGTGAGGACATACGTTTAGGAAGGGGAATCCGGAATTCCATTTTGTACATGCTTATTGAGATGTTGGTAAAGTGACAAAGTGGAGCTATGAAGTCATCAGTAAGACACGAGAGTCTACAGCTCAGGGAAGAGGGCTGGGCTGGAGAAAAGTAAATATGGGCATCATCTGAAAAGGCCACAAGAATAGATGAGACCACTAGAGAGAGGAGAGACAGTACCATGGTTTAGTTCTGAGTCCTCAGGAACTCTCTACTTTCGGAAGTCATAGAGCAGTTCCCATGAGAAAAACTGTCACAAAGAGGGAAGAGGGAGTGAAGACACTGTGATGTTAAAAGTGACCAATAACAGTTCAAGAATGAGGAGGATCAGCAGTGTTGAAAGTTGCCAAAGGATAATGGAGAGAAGATTAGAACACCCACTGAAACAGGCAATGTGATGTTTATTGGTCATTTTAAATAGCCAAATATTGAAATATTGAAGGAGAAAGATATTCTGGAATGGACTGTGTTAGTGCAGTGGGAGGTGAGGATGTGAGGACAACACTTTTGAAAAGTTGGGCTAAGGAGGGAGCAAAAAATAGGCTGCAACTTGAGACAGATGAGGACTCAAGGAGGATTTATTTTCCTTTCTAAAGGTGGAGGGTGTTATACAATGTTGGTATGCCGATGGCAAATAGCCAGTGGGGTATAGGTTGGGGAGGGGGGTCAGAATGATGGTGTAAAAACTGATGTAGTGGAACATAGAGGAGGGGACTGAGAAAGGAATATTTTTGTGAAGGTGAGAAAGGTTGGAGTCTGGAGCACGGAATAGCTTAGCACAGTGTTTGGCACATAGCAGCAGGCCAGTAAATGTATGTTTTGTTGATGGCAGTGGCCCTAAGGAACTTTTTGTCATCGCTGTATAGGCCCAGGATCCGAGGAGACTGCAGGAAGAGAGAAGAATCCTGGGAATGTAGAACTGAGATAGGATCACCAATTTTTCAGGTCTAGCAATCATAGGCCTCCCGAAAACAGCAAATTTAGGAGAAAACACTCTTAACAATAGAGACTTAATCACAGAGCAAGCCTGGGCAGGGCAAAGAGGCTTGTAGGGACATTACACCAGAGTTCTCCTTCCCAGCCTCACCACCCCCCCTTCCTCTATTTCACCCCTCAAAACCATCCCCTTTCTTGAGGGCAAAGCAGCACAACCACAGGGAGAAAAAGTTGGCAATACCTCACACAACAGTTCCTATGCATTTTCCCTTTTACAAAACACTTTCTCCTCTGGGAATTTTACCCAGAAGATACACTCTACAAATATGAAAAACAAAGACACATGCAGAAGATTTGTCACAGTGGCATCATTTGTATAAGTAAAATATTGGGAACTATATAAATGTCCATTCTTAAGAGACAAATTGAACAAATTATGGTACATTCACAAAATTAATACTATATATTAACTTTTTACTTAGTTTTGACTTTTTAATTATATAAATGTTTAAAATTTCCTAGATAGATGGATAGATAGGAAGAAAGAGAAAGAAGGACAGGAAGAGAGAGAGAGAGAGAGAGAGAGAGAGAGAGAGAGAGAGAATAAATGAACACACAAATAAATAAATGTTGGGTATGGGGCAGTATGAAGTTTTATAGAATATGATACAATTTCAATTTTTGTCAGTTATGGTCATGGATTCTTAAAAATCCTTTCCTTCCCCTGTTTATAGTCAGTGCCCCACCTGTCTCTGATTTTCCCATTTTAAAAATACAGGGTCCTTATTGTCTTGCATTGTCCTGACCCAGTGAGCAGTTGGGTTATGTCCAAATTGCAGGCTTCCATTTATTGCCATATTCTACAGTAAGTTAGTGTCACTGTCTTAAAATATACTAAGTAGCTCTCAACAGTCTCTCTTAAGTGGCACTTGACTCCCTGAGCCTAATACCAAGCAATGGCATGATCCTTTGCCTCTGGTTTTTCGGTGGCCTGTGAGAGTGACCCTTGGTTTCCAGCTACTAGAGAGTGGTTCTCAACCTTCCTAATGCCGCGACCCTTTAATACAGTTCCTCATGTTGTGGTGACCCCCAACCATAAAATTATTATCGTTGATACTTCATTACTGTAATTTTGCTACTGTTATGAATCGTAATGTAAATATCTGATACGCAGGATGTATTTTCATTGTTCGCGACCCACAGGTTGAGAACCGCTGTACTAGAGGGACATGTAACTTCCTTAATCTGGAAGACCAAACTGTCTCCTCTTCTTGAGCACTGGAAACGTTTGGTCAATGTGACAGCCTCCTCACTCATCCCAGAAGTAATTGTATCAACTTGACATTGTGGCCTGGGTGGTGGCAACTATGAGAGAATAATAGGATTTAAACTCCAGTTCTTTTCAGCTGCTGGCTAGGATTAACAAATAGTGATAAATAGATAGAATCCCTTCGCTATTTTTATAAATCACAGCTTTGATATAGGTTTAGATTTCAAACATCTGAAATTTCTCCAGAGATGACATATAAAAACTACTAGTGGGACAGCTACAGAAAACCTACCTTTGTTTAAGGAATCTGGCTCAGTTTCTCCCCAGACAGCATTTGGAGCAATGATCTCCATCAGGTTTTATTATTCTTGATCACTCTGAACTCCTTCTTGGGCATTTGTCAACAAATTACTCCAATGAAAGAACTTGCAACAAATCCCACGTGTCCTGTGGATTCATCACCTTGTAGGTGCAATTCTTCTTGGAGATATTGCAGTTTGGTGGTTCAATGACTTTGTAATTTAAGCTGTAACGAGGAGAAGAAAGGAAACAGCCTCATCATCTCCAAGTAATGACTTAAAGCTACTGTTCTGAAGATGTGATTGCTTCATGGCTTTGTTGTTTCTATCTTGTCTCTGTGTTCATGAGAGTGTGCTCACACTGGGGAGGGGATAGTTAAGTCTGATAACCATCTCAAATCAAGAACTGCTGAAGCAAGTGTGTTTTATTCATATTGGACAAGAAAAGACACGGGGCACATGCGAAAAGTATTCAAGTATTGGAAGGAAACATCATTAAGAGGAAACAGACTATGATCACAGTTGCAACAGGGCTGAACTGTAAGCATTGGTGGGAGGTTACACAGGAGCCAATTTGAAATTTAATAGAAAAATTAATTTTTTAACATTGTCCAACAATGGACAGACTGCCTAACAGTAAAAATATCAATGTAGAGGCTAAATAACTCTGTTGAGGTTATAGTTTATCTCCAACATCTTTTGTCAATTTTAAGAGTCAATTAATTCATTTACTCATTCCATCTTCATTCATTCAAATACTATTATCAAGGAATTGTTATGTGCCAAGTACTGCCTAAATAGTGTGAAATCTGGTAAATGACAACAGACAGCACAGTCTGGGAGAGAGAGAGAGAGAGAGAGAGAGAGAGAGAGAGAGAGAGAGAGAGAGAGAGAGAGACCCCCCAAATAATCACACAATGAGTGCATGATATTAAATTGGTATGAGTACTAGTATCATGAGAAAAGGAATGTGGTCCTAAGAGAGCATTTGACAAAGGAATTTTCTCATACTTGGTGGTGGTAAGGTGGACATTCTAAAGAAAGGCTTTCCTATTGATGTGATGCTTGAGTAAAAACTTGGAAGATGACTAAGAGTCAGTCTGGTGTGGTGGGCAGAGGGAGAGGGAGACAAAAGGAAGAAGAGGTTTCCCAAGAAAGTGAATAGGAGAATTAAGACTGGAGGAGGGTTTCTTTTCTTCAGGATATGACTTGTGTGCTTCCACTCTAGTCCATGTGTGAGTGGATGTAGGTTAAGGAACTGCGTAAGGTGATGAGACTGGTTTAGGTTATTAAAAACCACAAGAAACTTAGGGGCCAAGATAGCTATATATCAGGCCTGAGAAGCAACAGAAGCCAGGAAGACAAATACTAGAGAACAAAACATGGCAAGTGGCCAAAAGGTGATGGAGATGATGAGCAACTGGAAGATCTATAGGCACTGAGAGAGAAGGATAAAAAGAAAGACTGAAAAATAAGCAGAAAACCAAGCAAAACCAGGAATTGAGGTAAATACAAGATGGGAGAGCAGATGTTACACACCTAGATGGAAGGAATTCACTGTGCTTTGACTCAACCTGAGCTGTGTTATTTCCTTGTGACCCTGATGAAAATGCATCCAGGACAAGCCTGGCCTGCAGATGGTGGTATATGAAAACAGCCAGTTGATAGAAAATGTCTGGTTGAAAGAAATGCTTGAAAACACATGGTCCATTGTCTTTGAAGATGGCCCTATTATACGTTAGACTCTAAATTGGGATTTGCAGCCCAAAAGAATTTCTTTCTATTTTTACTTACCTAGTGGTGGCTTATTAGCTTATATAACCATTGGAAAATATAATTGTAGTGCTTCACAAGTTTAGAAATAACATTTTTTCCAAGGATTTTTCAGGTGGGGACTGAAAATCAAATAAACATATTTGTGCTACCCTTGCACAAAACTAGTACATCCAAAGCTGGAATGCTTGCATGCATTTTAGGATGATTCATCTCAAGAACAATATGATGAAATAGCTTAAGCAGTGTTGCATTTTGACCTAGGCAAGATGTGACTGTGCTTCAGAAAGCCTCATGGGAGCCCTTGTCTGGCTGTGCCTTGTACTACAGGCTAAAGAGTCCCTGGAGCCAATGGGGTGGGCCCATTCAAATATGTGTCCTCCTTTAGACCATACTCTGAGAACTAGGAGCCTGGATTTTCTTTCCAAATGTCTTGACCCTACTTCCAGACCCTGCATGGCTCTGTTCCCTTGGTCTTTCTTCTCAAGGAGAAAATGGCACCTCTGGTGGATACACCTTTTTACTTAGATTAAGTGGTAACCAAGGGATAGCTGTTTGTGGAGTCTGTGGCTGAAACAAACACATAGCGTAGGTGTCCATGTGCATGTGAGCTAGTCTGGAAAGGAATCGGGGGAAGGAAAAGGAGGGGGAAATGCTAAGGGTCTCAGTCTGGGAGCCATGGGCCAACTTTCCCTGTATTGCCATAGCCTCAAAACTCTGAGAATTCCAAACTCAGACCTGGCTGTGCAGATGTTATGAAGTTCTATTTGTCACAGTAGAAGAGTAGAACATATTTTATTTAGCAGTCAGTTAGCTTGATTTATATCTTTTAAATATTTAGACATTGGATACATGGGCCTCCATTTGTACTTTTCCTCGGCCCCAAATATTTGGGATAAGCCTAGGCTTATGTGTATAAGTTGCTCCAACTTTATGTCGTCCTCCATTGTAGCACAGTCCTCTGCTTATCTGTTTACATATCTACATCTCCTCCTAGACATCTTGCTCTTCACATTCTGTCCTATTTATCTTTAAATTCCCCAGCACGTAGCTGATTGCCTCTTAGCACGTAGTAAACACCCAGCAAATATTTGTTGAATCAGTCAGTGAAGGATTGTGTAGTCATGGAAATTCTCTGGCTAAGGCAATTCACTCGTAGATCCTTTCTCTGTTCTTAAAATTCTTAAAATATTCCTCTTGCTTAGGATGCCATTTATATTGTTTTCCAAAAAGCTTAACTTTCTGCTCTTCATTACATGTGAATCTGAGCCATGGAGAAGACTTACAACAGGTAGCACCTGAACGCCTCTTAGTAAGAGGAAAATCTACTTTGGTTTACACAAGAAAGTGTATGGGACCCAGGGTCGGCTAAAGGAAAAGCATCATAGGGAAAGGAAGGTACTCTGTGCAAGAGAAGATGAAACATTTGGGGTTGTGGAAGGCAATCTGGCAATGATGAGGGGAAGAGAAGAGAGGAGCCAGCAAGGTGGTGGACCCAAGAGGGTGTGACCCATTTTTGCAACACCGTCACCCATCTGAGTAAAGATTGCTGTTTCCAGAAAGCATGTTTCATGTGATTCTCACCCTCCAACCCAAATGATATGTTATAGAACAGAAGCAACATGCAAAAATGCAGAATCCCAGAGAACAGGGTGAAGATCTCTGGAAAGGGCAGGAATCAGAGTAGTTCTGAGCACTAGTAGCCGGAACCCGTGGAGTCTCTTCCAGGTTCTGTGTAAGCATGCTTCAGCTCTGCGTCGTTTCATGCTTGTGCAAATATCACCCAAGATTCAAACTCCTGGGAGTGTGTCTGATTCTGTAGCTTGAGTCAGGAGCCTTCCCCTTGGCCAGGGCATCTTGATTGACAAAGTGAAGGGATGGTCTCCTGATAAAATAGATTCCCATTACCAGAAGCTGAGTGAATGGATTTATAAAACAAAAACTTCAGGCGGTCATTATCATTTTTCACACATCGGTCTGTCATAGACATTCATTTACGGCAGCACAGACTCAGCTGTCCTTTCAATGAGGTCCAGTGTTTTCTGAGTATGGATGAAGCTTCCTAGATGTCAGAACCGCCCTGAACAAGGAAAACTGTCCTGGAACTTCCTCTCGTGTGATTAGGCGAGCTGATTTTAAACTACACGGTTTTTAGTTGGCCCCTTGATTCTCCTGCTTTGTGGACCTCAAAGTCTCTAACATGACCCACCTGCTTAAACAGCATTGAAAGCTCTAACCCCTGTCCTGAAACCTACATTCTGATTTGGAGCTAACGCCTCTTGAAATAAAAGCAGGTTTGCATCTCGGTGCAGGGACTGTTGACTTTGCATTTTAGGTACAGTTGTAGAGAGCTCAGTTTGCAAAATTGCAGCTCCTGGCTATTTCCATAATAATAACTCCTATTTATTAAGCCAATACCGTGGGCTAGGCACATTACCTACTTCATATCTAAGCCTGATAGCCACCCCAGGAGCTACTTGCTTCTATCCTCTAGAGACAAAGAAACTGAGGCTCAGCAAATGTTACCACTTGCAGAAGGTCACAGAAGCCTTGAGCTGGGATTTGACGTCAGGTCCATGTGTCCTAAACTCTTGGCTCTTTCCGTGCTGCCATTCATGGAAAAGGGCACTCAGCAGTTCCGCTCTAGACCCCTTCTCAAGCTTCCCCTGAGTGTTTGTGAGCATATCTGCCTCCAAAATTATTGGAAACACCCTGGGAAGTACAGATTGTTTTTTAGTTATTGTTTCCCATAGCAATCAACATTGTGCTTTACATGAAGTAGATGTTATTTGTCTCTGTCGTATTCTTTCTCTCTCCTCTTTACATACAAAAGCCATGCTTGTGTACACACACACACACACACTGTTGGGGGACGTGAGCTGTTTTAGATGATAAAGTTATTGAGTCTTTCCACTTTCTGATGAGTCGATTTCAAATGTTAATTACTCAGCCATTTCTTCCTGTACCAAAGACATAAAAAGATTGAAAAGCTAAATGGCTCCTCTCTAAAAAGCATAGGAAACCAAACTTAAAAATCTCTGAAGCTGCTACAAATGTTTCCAACAAATGAGACTAAAAAGTCTTGAAAGACACTTATGAGTACAGAGAGTGGATTTCAAGAAGCCAGTGAAAATTCTAATCTATGCGAGGCGAACAGGTTTGTGCAGATTAAAAATGTAGTGAGTGACCTTGGGCAGGAAGATAAGTGCTCATAAAAGCCAAAACTTAAACACACACACACACACACACACCCTGAAATACTACTCATAACTTCACTGGGTCGGGTGCAGAAGTTGGGAAGAGGAAAGGAACACACTGCACGAGGAAGCTGATGAGACAGGAGACCAAAGGAATCATTTGAGAAGTATCCAGAGGAAAAAAATGCCCTTGAATGTACTTGAATTGTAATTGACAATGCAACCTTTCACCTCTCTCTGAGAGGGAATCTCAAATAATTTTTTTCAAAGTTTTCATAGGAAAATAAAGGAATTGGAGAAAGTTTTTTGGATGACTCAAACCCAAAATTTTTTATAGTAAGAATTTTGGGTTTGGGTGTGTGGAACAGACCCAAGTTACAGAGGGAGATTGAATTACCCAGATTTTTTCCACTCTTCATTTGAATTTGTCTATAAAGATAGGCCATCGATAAATCCTGTAGAAGTAAGCCCATTTCATTACATCAAGAAATAATTGGTTGAATAGCCTTTGTTTAATTTGAGTTCATGTATGTACTTAAGTATATATATTAATATAATCTATACCAGTGATGGCGAACCTTTTGAGCTTGGCGTGTCAGCATTTTGAAAAACCCTAACTTAACTCTGCTGCCGTGTCACATATAGAAATTTTTTGATATTTGCAACCATAGTAAAAAAAAGATTTCTATTTTTGATATTTATTTTATATATTTAAATGCCATTTAACAAAGAAAAATCAACCAAAAAAATGAGTTCACATGTCACCTCTGACACACGTGTCATAGGTTCACCATCACTGATCTATACTAATAAAAGGGTAATATGCTAATTAGATCGGTCGACCGGCCATCTTCTGGACGTGTGACTTCCTTCCAGACAAAGCCATGGTGGTGGGGGCCGAGGCAGAGGCAGTTAGGGGTGATCAGGCTAGCAGGGGAGAGCAGTTAGGGGTGAGATCAGGCTGGCAGGGGTTAGGGGCAATCAGGCCGGCAGGGGAGGGCAGTTGGGGGCGACCAGGTAGCCAGGGGAGGGCAGTTGAGGGCAACCAGGCCAGCAGGGGAGGGCCATTGGGGGCAACCAGGTTGGCAGGGGAGGGCATTTGGGGGCATTAGGCAGGCAGGCAGGTGAGTGGTTAGGAGCCAGTGGTCCTGGATTGTGAGAGGGATCTCGGATTGGAGAGGGTGCAGGCCAGACTGAGGGACCCCTCCTCCCATGCACAAATTTCATGCACTGGGCCTCTAGTCTATATATATAGCTAATATGCTGAGTGTCCATCCGACCAGTAGCTATGAAACACACTGACCACCAGGGGGCAGATGCTCAACGCAGGAGCTGCTGAGCTGAAATGACTTGGCACTGGTGGTTCTCAGGTGATACACCCTGAAACCAGAGAGGAGGAAACCCAATTCCTCGCAGGGCCATGTGATTCCACCTTCAGTCGTAGGTTATATTGTTGCTGGGGCACTGTCGGCCCTGAATCTGGTTTACTGCACACTTGCGTTTGTGTTCCACACCCTGTACGACAGCAACTTTGCAGAGCACCCTCTCACACTCCGGGACCCTCTCAGGGGATGTCGGAGAGCTGGTTTTGGCCGATCCCCGCAGGCCAGGCTGAGGGACCCACCTGCCGGAGGGACCCTGTTCACTCTGCTGACACCCTTCGAGCCACGGTGCCACCCCAGGTGCTGCCGGCTGGGGAGGGACCACTGTGGATGGTTGGCTCCAGGGCGTGTCCTGCTCATCTCGCCCAGTCCCGCCCCGCCAGCCACCTTCTAATCAATTTCCTTTCAATGTACATGAATCTATGCACCGGGTCACTACTCATAATATAGCTGACTTAAAGTCTGTGACTAGAAACCCAAAATGGGTGCTGTTTAGTAAGCCTGTTACTTGCTTTCACCGAGTATGGCAAGTTTAATGAATGGGCTTCTCCCTTTGGGGACAAAGCAGGATACCTATTTACTTTTCTATAGCCTCTGCTTTCCTACCTAGTGAGGAGTTCTCAGGAATAGTCCTTGATTTCTGACCACTGTCAACCATAACAAAATTGTCCACTCTAAATTACAACTTGAGCTTATCACTCAATTAAAAGTTTCTCCTCTTTCCCAGCTCAAGGCTGACCCAGGGTTTGAGGATATTCAGTGGGAAGAAAAGCAGGGACTGTATTTGCAATGTTTCTTCATCTCGCTCTTCAATTTCTCTCTTGCCCTCCTTCACCTCCATGCTGTGTTTCTTCTGGCTCTTGCAGGGTGAGGATCAGGAAAGGATGACTGAATTGAAAATGGGGAAAGATCTTTTCACTTAACTAAGAAGAATGGAAGTTCTCTCCTATCTGTCAGTTAACCACTGACAGGTCAAGTATTCCAGTGCTGGCTCTTCTGTTGTCCTACTGACATTCCTAACAAGGTCTTCAGTGATCCCCTCCCCCAGCAGAGGGAGTCTTTGCTCTGCAGCTAGCAGACTCTTGTGACCCACACCTCAGTTTCTGCACCACACTAGCACCATGGCAAGAGGTACATCAACAGCCTTTTAAACTTGGAGTTTCAGCCTTAAAGGCAAAGATTTCTTGAACAAAGATACTAAAGAATATTCATACCTGACTCCCCTGAACAGTGACCACTTGTATCCTACAATCAACAGCACACACCATGGTCTACTGGATCAGCACATTTCAGGATGGTTCTGCTACTGAGCTCTTACCTGCCCTCTCACCACGAGCAGGTGAAAGCAGGAAACAAGCATCTGCAGCTCTACTTTTTTTTCTTTTTTTGAGGGGGCTTCCTTGCAGCTTGACCAACCTAATATTGTCTGTCTATGCAGAAAGCAGTAAAATAAATTGTTCAAAACTTCATCTTTCGTCTAAATTCCCTTCCAAACAATCCTCCCACATAAATTCATAGACCTTGGTTATATAGGCTATAGAACTTGATGATTACTAGATCCTTCATACAAATGTCTAGCAGACCCTTCAATTTCTCTCAGCTTTTGGGCTCTAACTGAAATTCAGAAATAATAGGCGATATCCCATTCAAAATCCTTTTACATCTGTCATTTATTTCCTTTAGTCCCCGAGATGACTATTTTATGCCTTTTCCTTTCACTTTATATCTTGCACTCATTTTCTTCCATTCCCTCTCAGTTGTTGACTTGGTCTCATACTTTGTTGAAAGAATAAATGTCATGTTAAGGAAACTAAATAGGCAAATGCACCCATGTTCTCTACTTTCCCTTTTGTTTCCAGGAAAAGGTGTCCCCTTTCAACTAGAATTTGTTGTGGTGAAATTTCTGAGGTTATCAAACTGGAGGGGGCAGAGCTTTTGCAAAATTTGTCTTGGAAGACAAGAATCAGAGTGAAAATAAAGGAGAGGATAACAGCTTGAAATCTGGCCACCAATACTTAGAGCACACAACAATTTAAACTCAGATTTTAAAAAATGTTCTTCTATTGTAATAGGATGAAATTGTGGGCAGCTTTATTTTATTTTTTTATTTTCATAAATATTAACACAGGGATATGTTTATTGATATAAAAATATAGAAGGAATTTTATCTGTTCTTATGCTTTGAAAATAAATAACAGTAGCCCCCAATTCAAGTAGTTGGAGCAAAAAGAAAATTTTATCTCATATACAAGACATGCTGAGATAGGGGTTGTTTAACTGAGGGCTCAATGATGTAATTAAGGACTCGTATTTTCCATGCCTGGCATTCTGTAGATGTTGGTTTTTCCTAGTTTCCTCTTGGTGGTAAGATAGTTATAGTCTAGGCATCAAATTCAGATATATTGAGAGAAGGGAGAAGAATCCTCCCTTCATATCTCATTAGACAGAACAGGGCCACATGACATCCTGTAATCCAATCACTGGTTAGAGGTGTAGGGTCACCATGATTCATTAGGCTAATCAGGATTTACCCCATGGTTAGAGATGGGATCACATTCCCTGAGGAGAAGAAATCTGAGTTCTATTTGCTGGGAAAGAGAATCGAACTACTGAAGGTTTATAATGAATGTAAGCAACAGATAGAGATTGGGCCTCCTAGATAAATACTTATCGTCATTTTTCTTTACTCTCATGTTTTTCTCTCTTAATCTCCTTATGCTATATTCTCAGAAGTTTCCCCAATTTACTTTCCAAACAGAGCTGTTAAGATGCTAGAGCAGAGCCCTCATCACTCAGAAATGTAGGGCTGGCCAGGTGTCATAGCGGCACCTTAACATTCCCCCGAAAAGCAGAACCTTCGAGTTGGCAAACCCCACTCACATACAGAGTTCTTCCTCGCCCTATGACTGCCTTATTCTTATAGAACAGATACGTAAGGATCATTGGACATTTGTGGAAAGCTTGTTAACATGAAATGTAAATAAGCTAACTAAAGTTTAACTAGGGTAAATCATTAGAATATTTGGCTGCAATGGATCAAAAGAGAACAAAAATAGAAACTAGAAAAATATATTCAATTTCTTTCTTAAAGAAATACCCTTTTATTTAGTTCTACCTGGAGAAAGGTGATAGGATAGCAGTTCATTGCACAGGTTTTCATGTGATCCCCCTTTTGTGCCCCATTTTTCACTTTTGAATCCATAGCCTCTTTGGGATTTTGCCTGGCTCCCTCTTTGGCTGAAATACCCTCTGAAACTGTAGCTTTCTCTGTTTGTTTCCTTTGGCTTTTGTTTCTTCAAAAAGTTTGAAAACTCTCATCTACTGGCGTTCCCCCATGTCCATTTTCTTTGTTATTAAGAAAAATAACTTTATGTATTTCTTTGCCTTTATTTATTTTTTTAAGAAATCTGTGAGAGAAGGCAATAAATATATATGCTCTGTGCAAGATCTTGAACAGTGGACAAATTCTGATTTTTAGTTATAAATGTTTTTCATTTAATTTTCCATTTGATGGTGCATATGCTCCCCAAAAGACACTGCCTAGTTATCAAGAAATATTAATTAAAGTATTATAATAACAATGCCCCATACTGTTAATAATCTCCATCTGTGAACTGCATCCTGAATTATGAAGTTGGTGTTGTGCTCATTTTATGCTGCTTGTTCTGGTCAGTGTTGCCAGCTACTACTCCACCCAATAAAGCAGCTGACTAAGACTAGGCTGGGTGATGAGAGGCTGCATTCAGCATGCACTTTGCTCCTAGGAAAATTATAGAGGAGAAGGTTCATAAAGGGATCTTGTAGAAGAAATAAATATTCTTCTATTGGGATGTCCTTGCAGATTTCTGACAGTAGGATATGAGAGAGTTAGGTAGTTCAGTGATCCTAAATATTTTTGTTTGTGTACTTCCTCAAAAAATGTAAAAACTTCTTTTTCATAATTACCTTTTTATATTTTAAGTATATTTCTTTTGGTCAAAAGATTAAATAACTACAAAAGATATTAGCCTTGACATGTAAAATTAAACTATGACAACATTTTTTAAAATGTATCTAATGGGATATAAGTATCATATGAATTATATCTATTATCATTCAGTAAAAAATATGTGAGCAAGCTACTTTAATAGTAAATTTTCCTTGTATTTCCCCCTCTGAATTTATTCTACTATAATAGGTGTTTTGGCTGGAAAGTCTTTAACTAATTGACTTTATTGATCCAGTCTATGTAAAAAAATATATGTAAGTAAATTGAAATTGAAATATCAATATATAGGGTGGGTAAAAGTAGGTTTACAGTTGTGAGTATGTGAAACACAGAGTTTATTCTTGTATTATTATTTATAAATTATAGTATTATTTTCCATATAAACAACTGTAAACCTACTTTTGCCTCACCCTGTATTTCTTGTAACTGCAAAGCTCTCAGGGTTAAATTATTTGTTATTGGTTTATCATTACAATCATTAATAGCAGCCAGTTACTTAAAACATAAATATTTTATAAAATTTGAAAATTGTTAAATATAAAATGTGAAATTCTATTGAAAATGAATCTTTTAATGAGATGGATATAACCCTTTTTTCCTGATTAACTCACATTACCATTAATAAATATTTCTTATTCCCACAATGAGAAAGGGCTCAGCATCTTTTCTATTATAGTATTTTTTTTTTACTAGATGTAATCCACGAGGGTTTCCATATTAAGAAGTTAAGGATAGCCTGGCTGCTGTGGCTCAGTGGTTGAGCATCAACCTATGAACCAGGAGGTCATGGTTCCATTCTCGGTCAGGGCACATAGCCAGGTTGTGGGCTCCATCTTCAGTGTGCGGTGTGCAGGAGGCAGCCGATCAATGATTCTTTCTCATCATTGATGTTTCTATCTCTCTCTCCCTCTCCCTTCTTCTCTGAAATCAATAAAAATATATTTTTTAAAAAAGAAGTTGAGGATACATAGAATTTTGTTACAGTAATTCCACTCATTTTTTGTAACTCCTTTTGTGCTATTTGTCAAAAATTGCGTGATATACAGGGTATCCCAAAAAGTGTATGCACACTTAAATATTTTGAAAATGAAATGTATTTTAATAAACACTGCCTTTATAATTATTAAAAGTGTGTATATATTTTTGGGACACCCGTATTTTGAAAAATTATTTTTAATGATCTATAATCTGACAACACAATTTTGCTTTTGCAGTGTTTTCAAAGGATGACTTGAAAACTACCTGATATATACACAGAGATTTGTCATTTGGTCATTAAGGTCATTCACTTTCCCAAACCTATACCAGTATTTTGAATTCCTTCAGTGTCTTATGGGTTTTACATCCTGGAGAAGTGCACTATGTTAGGATGCAGTAGAATATATGCCACATTCTTGTAAAATGAAAGAGGGCAATTGTGAAAGGGCTGGCTTGACTGTAATGTAGTCCCAGAATAACAGATTTTAGGAAAGACAGTGTGTGAGGGATGAGGATCTAATATGTTTCCTTTCAAACCATTCTATCCCTTGGGAAGCCTTTGCAAACTCCCAGAGGCTGCAGCAGTTGAGACCACCACTGGATTATAGGATGTCCTTTCCTTTCCAGCCTTTGATTTTAAGAACAATTGATGTTTTATTTCTCCTAAAAAGGAAACAACAGCTTCAAAAACTTTAAAGAGGATCTAAAAGTGATTAGGGAAAAAAATGTGGACTACAGAGGAGAAAAAGATCTGTGGTGAGGAAGCCCAATAGGTAAGGAGGAGACTGCACAAGTGAGCCAAATAAAATCCAACGTTCCAACCTGATTAAAAATGGAAATTTGGAGTTTTAATCTATGAGAGGGGTTATAAATTATATATCTACTAGAGGCCTGGTGCATGAATTCGTGCACGGGTGGGGTCTGTTGGGGTGGCCTGTGGGGATTGGGCCCCAGCTCACACCTCCAGACTCACAGCCCTGCAGCCCCACCTGGCACCCTGCCTTGGCCTGGCACTGCCCCCTCACCTGCTCCATCATCCTGCCTGGAGGACAATCAATCGGGGCCAGGCCCCCTGCCCGGCTCCCTCAGCACCTGGGAGCTGGGCGGTGGCCCCACGCCCCACCATCTCCGCTGGTCACCGTCTGTGGGGCGATCCGGTCCCTGCTCACACTCACCTTGGCCTGGCACTGCCAGCTCACCTGCTCCACCATTCTGCCTTGGCACTTTCATCGGGGTCCATCGGGGCCGGCAGTACCTCCACTGCTACCCACTGCCAGCACCGCGTTGCCGACGCCTGCCATGTTCCATGCTGCCCCCTGGTGGTCAGCGCACATCATAGGGAGTGGTCAAATTCCCAGTCAAACTCTCGGTCAAACTCCCGGTCAAACTCCCAGTTGAATGACGGCCTGAGGGGAAAATTTGCATATTAGGCTTTTATTATATAAGATGTTAATGGATATTTTATTTTTGTGCCAAAGCAAAAGGCTGATGACTTATCTGAAGATCTTAAAATCATAATAAATTATCTTTTTTTTCTTAGTATATTTATTCATAGGGGTATTATACTGGGTATTTTTATTGATACCAAGGATAGTTAAGCTAACTGGATAATTCTCTATGAAGAAATCATTTCATTCTTGCCCTCCTTTAGATTTAAAAGCTTAAATTAAATGTGATTCTACAGTCCCATGAAACTCTTGAGTAGACAAAGTTGTCTCTGTAACCAATCACCACTCAGCACATGGAGAAAATATGGTAGGAGGATCTGAACGAGCAATTGGGAATTGTGTATTAAATCATAATAAATTATTTTTGAGTTATAATTGTTTTAGGAAGATTCTGAGTAAAGATGATTGCTTTGGGACAGTGGCTTTCAATAGTTTAGAACACAACTCAAAGTAAAAATACCATTTACATCTATATAACTGAAATGGGAGTTTTGTAAAATAAATTATACTTACCTTTGCAATGTGAGATCTTCTTTGTTATTTGTCTTCTCTCCTCCATTCTTTGCATCTATTAAAAATAGTGCTGGTCGCCCTAACCGGTTTGGCTCAGTGGATAGAGTGTCGGCCTGTGGACTGAAGGGTCCCAGGTTTGATTCCGGTCAAGAGCATGTGCCTTGGCTGCGGGCACATCCCCAGTAGGGGTGTGCAGGAGGCAGCTGATCGATGTTTCTCGCTTGTTGATGTTTCTAACTCTCTATCCCTCTCCCTTCCTCTCTGTAAAAAAATCAATAAAATATATTTTAAAAATAATAATGCTGGTCAAGAATCACCAAAATTATTTCACAACCTACTAATGAGTAATGATGATCTGCAGTCTGGAAACCATTGCTGTAAGACCCTCTGAGAAGCAACCTAATATCTTTATTAAAATAAATATCTGTATTAAATATTTATTTTAAAATAATTTTTGTAAAGAAAAGCACACTTATATTTAAGCCATCCTATGCTCAGGAGGACAAAACCAAGATTCCTTTGGTGGCAGCCCATCCCAATTTTAGGCATAGCGCCTAGGATGAAATAGCTTCTGGAATGCTACAGAATGACAGTAAAATTTAAAAAAAATCAACCAAATAGAGAATCAAAGTCCTCATAGCCAACCATTTAATTGATGTCAACCTTCTGTTCTGGGATGATAGAAAGGAGGGGTGTAATGGGAGGACGCAGGGAGGTTGAGAAGGAGCAAGATTTAAGAGAATGGATGATGTAAGTGGAAAGTTACTGGATCTTCCTCACACAAATGATCTTCCCAATAGAGTGCTAGATTATCTATGATCTTGTAACTGATAGGCGTCCTCATTTGCCCTTTCTCTCTCTCTCCTAAGAGGAGAAATATTCGGAATTAAACTAAGGCATCGTCATCCTAAGAATGTGCTATTGGAGTTGGCTGGAGCCCGTGAGGGTAATGAGAGAGCAAACACATCGTTAGGGCACAATTCAAGCAGCCCAAGTAAATGAACACAACAGCGGAAGGCTGTGGGAAGATCACTGAAGACAAGAAATGGTTTTTAAAAGGAAAGGAAAGTATAACTTTCCAATCTACCTATTAATGTAAGGAAGTGTTTTGAAGGATTCTTTTTATAGTAGGTTAAAAAAAAAGTTAATGGCAAATGAACCAAAATCTCTGAGTTACACAATGCTATTACTTTCAGATCGAATTAAAAATACAAAGATATTAAACAAGACTTATTACTCTGAAATATTTCATGATTGAAAAAGTACCCAGAGTGCCTAGGAGTTTGAACACTTAAAAACCCTGGAGACAATAGAAAACATATTGGAGGGATCAAAAATAAAAGAAATAAACAAGAAATAAACAAAAACATTGTCCTAAAATCCACTGGAGAACCAACTGAAGAGGCACTAAGTAGATCCATAAAAGGAATTAGATGGGGGAACGTTTAGACCACCAGGAAAAAAAAAAAGCCCAATCCCAGCAAATTAGATCTGAGTCTCTGGGAATGAGACCCAGGCATCAGCATTGTTCAAAGATAATGTGCAGCCAGGGTTGAGAATCATTGCTCTATCTAGACCCTTCCTACTCACAGCACGGTCTGTGGACCAGCAGAAATAGTATCCCCTGGGAACTTCTTAGAAATATAAAACCTCAAGCTCTTCCCTAGACCTACTGAATCAGAGTCTGCAAAGGTAAAAAGATCCTCAGATAATTATTCTGCATATTAAATTTGGAGAGTCACTGATTTAAGAGATACATACTATTAAATTCTCCTGTCTGTTGCTTTCTCAATATTTAACTGTTTGTGTTTTTTTTAATGTTGATCTACATTACAGTGCTTGAAATGAGCCAAGTGTCAGCACCTACCTTGTTTCACTGCCTCTGACTTCTCTAATTGCTCAGAGTTGCCCCTGAATGTTGCTAGGATCCTACATAGAATTCCTGACAACCATAGCATGGACAGATTTTTCTATGGCATGCTAATTTATTTATTCTTTTTAAAAATATATATTTTTATTGACTTCAGAGAGGAAGAGAGAGATAGAAACATCAATGATGAGAATCATTGATTGGCTGCTTCCAGCATTCACCCTACTGGAGATCGAGCCTGCAACCTGGGCATGTGCCCTGACTGGGAATCAAACCATGACCTCCTGGTTCACAGGTCGATGCTCAACCACTGAGCCATACCTGCTGGGCTTATTTATTTAGTCTTTAAATTAGGCATCAGTGTTAACACTAAGACCTTGCTCCTGCCTTCTCCCTCTCATGGTTTTCTCTTTGGTTTCTACTGCTACTTCTAATTAGAACCCTACTCTGAATTGTAGAGTGGCTTTGGGGGCAGTTGGCCTTCCCTTCACCATTTCTTCTTCTTCAAAAAGGTGGCTGGAGTTCTAAATCCATACACAGAACTGGATGATGATGTTACCCAGTTGGTTCTGCTGGTACTGGCTTTTCCACATATCTGAGCTTCCTATGACTTTTTAAATTAATTTGTCCACCGGATTCCTGGAATGGACTGATAGCCATTAAAGTAACTTTTAGAGTAGAATTCCTCGTACATTCTACTGCAAATGACCTCTATGGCAGAAGCCCTTCAGTTCCTGGCCTTGGAACTGGACTTGATCAAATCCCTACTCTGGTCTTCCTTTTTTCTAGCTAAACTTGATTGCATATGACCCATAAAACTTCATGTCTTATGCTCAGATGAGCTCTAACATTATTCATATGTTCATGTATAGTCATCTCAGGTTCAAAAGACTTGTAAGGAAATTTCAAAAGGCTTCTGTGTATAGGAACAAGTAGCAAAAATAAAAGAAGAAATGCAAAAACAACCTTTACTAAACTAGAAAAAAATCTTTTGCACGGTGTTTCTGATGAACCTTAACTTATTCTTAGACATATTGTTGGGTTGTCCTTAGGTAGACAGTCTCTGAGATCCTGGGGAAAGTGTCTGTCCAGGCACTGGAATTGGAAACTTTAAAGGATCTACTGTGACTTACTCCTGTTGTCATAGACTGAATTTTGGGACATGTGCAACTCTGGCTCATTGAAGAAGAATCAACTTCTGAAAGGGAAGATATGAAATTTCTTCGAAGAGAACATAAAGGTTCACATGGCATTCAAATCATAAGAACAAGATATGTAGTTGGTTTAGAATCAGGAGCTTTTAAACTGAACAGCTGTAACTCATTTAGGCAGTCGTGCAAAACAGAAAGTTGGCAGACCAGATAGTCTTTTCAGACATTAAACACAAAATGGTTGGGGCCAAATCTTGTGATTAAGAAATCAAATGTTTTCTTTTTCCTCTTCCAACCTGTTCTCGGAGTGTGGAAAGTTATATGATTTTTCTTCTCTGACTCTTTGGTTGTGGTTATTGGGAACTGCCTGGGTCTTCAGCCACTGGAGGTCAATTCAATTTAGTTCAATCCAGTCTAGTCCAATACATTCCAATCCAATCTAATCTAATCTAATCCCATTTGACCTCATCCATCTTTCTTTGGGGGAGACCTATATAAACATTAAGAATTGAAATGCTTTAGGAGCTGATATACCAGATTGTTTAAGGCTCAGCTCATAAAATATCTTGACTCTGGTGCAATATCTCTACCTCTTGGCTTCCACTGAAGACCTAGAGATGTAGTTTCTAGATACTGTTCTGCAACCTGGATTCTGCCTCCTCCATTATTTCCAGATTCTATACATTATTGGTTTTTCAAATCCATTTTGGCAAAATCTGCTGCTTTTTTGCCCAATTCCAACATACCTACATCTCAACTCTCTCCCAACTCTCATCCTAACTTTTTCTCCTGGTACCTGTCTGTACTTTTGTTCTTCACTTCAAAATTTTAGGCTTCATTTTCTCCATCCACAACTTGGCCTGCTAGGAAGTGCTTCCTTTGTAAGGGTTTCCTTTCAAGTACACACAGAGATATGCATGAGCATCTGGTATCAGCTTTTTGTTCAACTTCAGCCCCGGTGAAATATGGATACAGATACTCTGAGCAATAGAGAAAAAGGAAAGATTAATGAGGACGGACATCAGAGAAATGCCTTTATGTCTAGAAAATGTTAAGAACCTGATTTGGCCACAGTTGAGCAGTTGTATGTCTGGATTCCAGTCACTTTCTTTCTGGTCTCTATGGGGTAGCTAGATTCCCAAGAGGAAGTATGGGGTAGTAGTGAAAGGTAGCTGCTGGCTCTTGATTCTTATGAGGAAAGGGGTGAAGCCAAAGCTTCTGGTCAGCAGGAAAACACCCAGGAGGGTCTTTCTGGTTTGTTAAAATATGGGAATACTGCTCTATTAATTGATAAACAGCTATTGCCCCATGCTTCCACCCACCCATTCTTTTTGTCCCAGTGGCCTGGCTGCCTTCACTGGTTCCTCTCATGCCTCCAGTAGCTAAAAGTTTAATATTTGTGGGTCCAGGGCTCAATCCCTGATTAAATATTGTGAAAATCATTCTTGGATGACCACTCTTGATTCTGGAAGTAATTTGATACTTAGAGTCTCTTTAAGAACAGACAGGAAAGATCATCTTAGGAATTACTGTGCTTATAATTTGCCTCCTGAGTTAAATTCCTTAGGGGCTGCCCAGGTTCATCCTACTCCTTTTGCTTCACCTCGTCTCACAAATTTGGTATTTGACTATCCATCTGATGATCTAATCTTCCTGTCCTGTCCTCCACTCATGGAGGAACTGGTTGGTTCCAAATCTGATGAGCAGGTTCTTCCCAGATGTTCACTCAACACCCCCAGGCCGCCATGTTATAGCCAGCTTCTCTGCTGCAGCCACTAGGGGCAATCAGGTACCAGTGAAGTCCAGTGCTTCCTGTCATTCCTCTACCCAGCAGTATCATGGTGGAAGAAAGAGGGAGCATTGGAATCAGATAGACTTATGTTTGAAATCCAACTTGTCTTTACTACCCAGTAAACAACTGGATTTTTATGGAATTGTGTTTTTTTTAATATGTGAAATAAAGGTTTATATTACTTTATAAGGATGAAGAGTAAATGAAATGATGCAGTTGTAGTGATCCACTTATTTTTTTGGTCTGCCCAGCAACTCTCTTTAGGGAACCACCCCTTCCTATTCTTATTCTACATGGTTTGACAATGGGAATAGTCACATGCCCCAGGAGCCAAAGTACTCAATTGCCCTTGGCCACACTGGTTGGATTGGTTCTGATATGGGCATATGACCTAAATGTAGCCAATTAAAATCTTCCCTGAGAATTTGCTGAAACAATCTACAAAAAGGTATTCTTTTTCATGAGTACATTTTGAATAGGCAGTAGGAGAAAAAAATTATTATTTTTTTGTGTGATTTACATGCAGTGTGTTATATGTATTTTGAAAATAATGGTGTTTTTCCACTTGCAATCTAAAGAGTTTTGGTATGTATATAAAGCCCCAAATATACATATATATTTTATATCAATGCATATTTAGAGCACTAAATTAATTATTGATTCAGTGGTAGCTGTATTAGTTCATCCTTAAATTAGCTTAAGAGAAAAGGGAATGTTTTGTTTCAAATGACCTAGGACTAGGATGGGGTGTTGAAGTGATGAACTGGTCCTTAGAGAATCCAGGAACTCTTAGAGTGTCATCTCTGCTTCCCTAATGTCCATTGGCTTTATATCCCTACTGCAAATGAGTTATTAAATTGGGACGGAGACATTACTAGGGACAACTTTAGGTGTTCATAATCTCATTTGGTAACTCCAGAGGAAAAAAAAAACATTTTTTCTCTCTCAATGTCTTTGAAGGCAAATTTACAAAAGCACAAATTCCTAAAACTCAGGTTGGTCTGTCTTGAGTCACTTGGCCATTGCTTAGCCAATCTCTTAGACATATATGTACATATGTGTGTACATATGGAGAGGGAGATAGTTCCCAAAAGAAAGGAGATACAATTACTCCCCAAAAAGGTGGGAAGAAATGCTGAATAGACTAAAACAGTGTCTGCTACTAATATTGTCATCATCACCTTTATTCTAATTCTATGAATATTATTAATCACCACCACCATCATTATTATTACTCCTTCAGGAAGTGTACACATTACAGTTTTTGGCTGTTGGACTAATTTTCATGTATGGGGACATTTGATAGTAAAGGGAGATGGATTTGGTAAAAGAAAGTAGTATTTAGCCCCTTTGACAGTAAAAATTAACCTGCTATCTCTGGCAACAGCATATTTACATGGTATTTCTTTAAGAGGAAAAAGCCATTATTCCTAAGTTATGGTGAGCACAATCATCCACTTAGAAATGTTAGTGTTAGGGTTGAAGCTTCATGAAAAAACCTGTTAGGTATGCAGAAATTTCATGGACCTAGTGCTCCTAGAAACAGTGTCCTCATCTGAGAGACACTTCACATCCCATATAACAGCCTGGTGCACTTTGTGGCTACTTAATGAATGTAAATTCTGTATGATTCTTGTACCAGGGGAGCAAAGACAATATCTTTCAGTAGTTCATTTTCTATATGTCACATCTTTGGTAATAAGGTACCAAAAGGGATATTTCTGGCTGTGGTTGGTTAATATTGATCCATGTACATTAGAAGATATTCAAAATATCATTATTTATCCATTTTATGCAGCAATATATATTTGAATTTTTAATGTAATTGGCTTTATTTAAAAATAAATAAATAAAAGTCTCACAGTATAGCACATGATAGTTGACATAACTAATTTCCCTAGTATTTTGTGGAATTGAAAATTTAATAAATGCAGAAGTATATGTAGGCAAATTTACAAAGGCACATCATAGAATTTCTGCTTCATATAAATTAGCAAGTCATTTGGAGCTTTTGTGGTTCTTGGTGATAAACTGTATTATATCAGCTTTTGAAGAAATAGATTTTAATTTCTCTAAATTGTACGCATCTAGGCCTTTATTATTTCATATTAACATGCTCTTCTTCTTAACAGAATAAGAACATTCATATTCCCTACTAAAAAAAAAAATCTAACTTTTTCAAACCAGGGAATTGGTAGCACTGCCAGAATTACATTCTTATTTCAAAAACAGAGAAGAGAGATAATTGCCCATTAGACTCCCCTACCTATCTTTTACTTGCCTATCTTTGACTCCACTCTATGGTAGCATCACCAAATTTAGTATGTCCCAAATATTGCCTTGGTCATACTTATACTAAAAAATGTGTTGTTTATCTGTAATTCAAATTTAACTGGACATCCCTACCCTAAAGAGCATTACTAGACTTTCCCCTCAGAAACAGTGTGCACTCATATTCTTTTTAAATGTCTTCCTGCTAAAATATGCACAAGGCAAAGGATCCAACCCCATTTAGAGAGATAAACCTGTATGCAGCTCTTATGGCCCATCTTAGCTTGCTGGTATACCCATAGAAACATAAATCTGACTGAAAACCAACCTTTAAGGGAAGTAAATCTTTCTTGGTAGTCCCTTGAGGGTACACAGAACATCACACAATAAATCTTAGAGGATGTCTTCTTTCCCTGTCTCTCTCCAAAGTCTTACTCTGTGAGGAATTTCTTTCCAGTCTTGCTTTCTTTCCTCCCCATCCCCTCCCCCCAGACTCCTCTCTCTACTCCAATCCCCTTTTATGTTTAGTTATCTTCTACAGGCTTCTTCCATTTGCATCCTCACACATATCCCAACAGATTTGGAGGAAGGAAGAGATAAAAGGAGGAAATGCTGTGGAAGCAGGTTTATACTGACATATCACCCCACCCCTTACCCATACACCAAACACTACAACAAATGAAGTACTTGTAATCACCATATGGATTGGGAAGTTGGATTAAATTTAACCTTTTTCTAACTTTTCTTCCAAAATTAAGATGATGTAAATTCCTTACAATATACCCCCTTAGCATTGTTTGCAATTATATTTCCTCCAATGTCTTACGTGGTGACCTCTAACAAAAAATATAAAATAAGCAAGCTCTTTTCCTTTTTTGATTTTAGCTAGCAAGGTTATACCAGAAGCTCAGAATTTATTTCACACAGGCACAATTCCATATTCTGCCCTCCCTCTGGATAAATTGAGCTTGTCTACAGTAATTTCTTTGCATTTCCATATCCACACACTTATTATAGCTGCCATCGTCCAGCAATATTTTCCCCACTCATCATCATAACAGCTTATAAGTATTTGATGGGATTAAACAGAGCCAACCCAATTCTGTCATTTAAGAGCTAAATTCATGAGTCCAGGCATCACTGTGTAGTGATACGCTGTCTAGAAGCACATTCTTGCTGGCTGCCATCTGTATGGTGTGTGGGAGGGTCAACCTGGTTTTAAGTTTCAGAGTCAGGTAGACAATACAGCAAAGCAGATGAACTGTGATGTTAATAGTTTAATTTCTTCATTAAAAAGCCACCCCTGGATTTTATTTTTTAGTTATTTATTTGAAATATATTTTTATTGATTTTAGCGAGGAAGAGAAAGGGGGCGAGATATTGAAACATCAGTAAATAGAGAGAATCATTGATCGGCTGCCTCCTGCATGCCCCCTACTGGGGATCGAATCTTGACCAGATATGGCCTTGACCAGAATCAAACCTGGGACCCTTCAGTCTGCAGGTTGACGTTCTACCCACTGAGCCAAACCAGCTAGGGCATGAATTTTATTTTTTTAAAGTTTTATACAATCTATGCCTGGTGACAGTCAAGTGCAGGCATGAAAATAGCTGTTTATATTTTCTTTGCCCAGAATATATAATGATTATTATGGGTATGGATGAAAAAAATGTTTGTTTACTTTATGGTCCTTATATTAAGACATCAACACCCCAACAACAGCTAAGGAAAGGCAGGCTGGAAATGGATAATAACAGCAATAATGATAATTTAATATTAGCAATAATATATCTCATATTGCAAATTATCAGCCTGATGCATTTTAAAACAATTGTACAGAGACAAATTTGAAAATGTGATTTAAAAAATATTATAATGCCAAAGGCTAGACTGCATTCATGAGGAGAATAAAAAGAGCATTGACGGTAATTGAAAGCAGAAGGAAAGCTGTCCTGCCTCTTTACTAGTGTATACAGTTTCTCATTTTGTAAATGCTGTGCTCTAACTTTGTTCATATACAAAGTAGAAAAACATCCAGTTGAAAATTTGTTAATTTAGCCAAATGATATTTAAAAACACAGTATAGTGCCAAAAATTAATGGATTAATTTTATTTAATGGACCTGTTCTACCTTCTTGATCAACTATTTCCTTGATGATGTATTACAATTGGTCCTTCCTAGGGCTAAAAATTACCTTTTGGATTGCAGTATATCGATTTGCATGATGCAAAGATATGATTTGACCTGATGATTTTATTTTTCTGAAGTATTCTAGAAGATTAATCTGATAGAATACTGAGCCATATGTGGACTATACCAATGAGGCTCATGTGCATACAATAAAATGTTAAGCCAAAAGAGCTGGACCCCAAAGAAAAAGTACATGTTGATTACAACTATACAAAGGTATTCTACAAATTAGCATAGAATAAAAATGGATTTGGAGGGTAATAATATAGTGTCCATTAGGAAAATGTGTATGTATGTATATAAAACTTGGTTTATAATAATTTACAAAATAAAAATCATGTAGAAAGAAAAGTGCCAAGACACCACTTGCTTTAAAATAATGTTTTGTACTATAAAATCATGCATTTGTATCCAAAACAACTTATTGCAGGGATGGATTAAGTATCTGGTGTTTTTTAAAAAAATACACAAAACAACACAGCAGCACCAAGATTAATATTTTTTAAATTTACTTAGAAATAAGACACTAGTGGCCTCTAGGATACCATATGCCAATTTTCCCCTCTGAACCATTTTTACAGACAACTTACAACCTGCCTAAATTATAGGTTTACGTGGAAAAATAAGGGGTTGGTGTATAATAAGGAAGCTGACAAATCTTTTACTATAACAGTACTAGTTATTGCTACTGTAATTTATGCATAGATACTGACTCTAATTAAGTAATAGCAGAGGTTGCCTTTGGATTTACGAGGCTACAATCAGCTCCCTTGTGCTCAATAAATGCCACAGCTACAGTCTGTGGTGTTAATTTCACACTACAGTGGGAACTGGTGGTTGTTGCCAAATATACTCATAAGTCACAGGCAATTTGGATTATTACTGTGGTGTGTGCTGCATTGAGAAATGAACTAGTTCATAATCACTTTTTGAAGTCATTATTGAGTGTTTGTATATGATAAGTCTTCTGACATTGATGAGGGATAGTGCGGTAGCTTGTGTTTCCCCAGAATCATTTCCAGATAAAATAAATATGCTGAATCCTCTGAAAAAATAATAATAAGCTCTCACTTCCTCAGCTATTTCTGGTACATGAGCCCTGGAAACTTAGAATTTTTTTCTACAAACTACTCAAAGGAGAGTGCCTGATATGGGATCATTTCCCTTTGGGGATTTCATGAATTAATGTGATGGGATTTCATAAATGCCATGAGCTTTCTGGTAAAAGTGTATTCTGTTCTTTTCCAATTTCCTGAAGCTGGGTGTGAACTAGAGAACTCTCGCTGAGAGGCTTAATGCTAGAATGACTTTCCTCAAAATGTCACAAAAAAAGATGAGAAGTGAGCAAAACAGCTCACGTAAACACAGGATCTCTCTTTCTTCCTTTTACCTTCTCCTTCTATTTCAGAGGAGTTACTCTTGGCATTTGGGTTTTAAGAAATTCTACCCAGGACTACATCTTATTCTTAAACCCATAACACTGGAGCGCTCCTTATGGTCCAGGAGTGAATGGGTCCAAACCCCAGCTGTTGACAACAGGGGTCTTGTTTGTGACTGAGAGTGCCGATTGCACTAATCCCAGGGACAGCATGCTCTGGTTGCTGTCCACAGACTTCTGATTTGAGTGTGTTCACATCATTTCCTAAGGAACCCACCAGGCTCCAGTGCAATCAACAACATAATAAGAGAACCAGCTTTTCTTCGTAAGGGGCAAGCAGTGGAGGCAGATGGCTCCCTCTGTGATGTTATTTTAGACCTGCCAAAATCAAGATGCCAAGAGAGACTGAAACGAGTGGAGTTTCATTGCCTCATTGTATTCTTCCAAATAAAATGACACAGAATATCAGGTACTATCCGTATTGATTTCCATTATATGTCAGGAGAGGATTCTCCAAATGTCTGAAAGATCCTGGATCCTAGAGTTAAAGCTGCAAATTTGGTGTTGGGATGTACCCTGTGGAGATATAGGAAATTACTATAGAAAAGTGTGTGTGTGTGTGTGTGTGTGTGTGTGTGTGTGTGTGTGTGTGTTTTCTGATCCCTCTTAATATTCCAGGAGCAGAAATTGTGGTCTCACAGTGGCACATAATTACAACTTTTCTTCACCTAATTTGTGCCACAGGAAGATGACTCTCTCTTCTAGCCTAGACACACATAACAAATGATCAGGCCAGCAGCTTTATAAACAAAGGGGCTTTAGGAAGAAAATTTGCAGTTGTTGTGCATTCTCCTCATTCAGTGTAAGTGTGCAGCCTAACTTTCTGGAAGGAAGACCTTTAAGAAATCCTGCTCAACAACATAGAGGCACAGTCTCTTTGTGGTGGCCATGGAGGTGCATCACGTCACCCCTTCTAGGGAGAACCTCCTGAGAGGAGCATTGGTCCCTTTGCTAGCTGACAGCTTCTGCTGCCACACCTCTTGATCCACCATGACACTCATGCCAAGGCCATGGTCTTTCTTTGCAGGCAGCTGTCAGCCAGTGAGCACGGTGGGAATACGAGAGAGGGGCCATGCGTGCCTGACATAGGACTCCTTTAATGGACAGTATGTGCTCCGGGCTCCTCATCAGCCTGACCTCGATTTTTACGGAGCTGCACTGCAGTTTGAGGCTCCTTCCACTTAGTCCACCCTCCTCCTTCTCCTTCCCTCAGATGGACATCACCATCTGGAGGCTCTTTCTGCTCCTGATGTCTTGACTTTTCCATACATGTCTCCAGATACCGCCAAGTGTCCCGTGGGCAGCCACAGCTCCCCTGGATGAGAACCACTGGTGGGAGGTAATAAGGCTTCCCTAAGCAAGGCTCCTGCTCCTCTGAGCTCCTGTGGCACTTTGCTTCATCAAAGCACTTTCTGTGCTTAATTGTCATTGTTTAGCTCAGCAAGAAAAGGGCTGAAATCTTAGCTCTTCTGCCACTCATTACCAGCTTCTCCAAAGAAGCATGTCTTTCATATTCATTGTATTTCCCTCACCCCCTTTAGATCTGTGAAAAAGGTGATCATTTAAATGTGAATCAGGGAAGAAAAAGAGGGAGGCAGGGAGAGAGGAATGGAGAGGGAAGGAGGACAAAAGCAATTAAGGGGCAGGAGGGGCTGACTCCGTGGTCCGATTTTCCTCTGCTGACCATTCAGGCCTGTGATGTGTTTATACGTTTGAGCCTGGTCATACCTAGTTCATTGCTTCCCATTTGGACCTTCCTGCATCCTTTCTTTCTATATTATCTGTTTCTTGAGGAACCATTCATTTATTTTACTCCAAGTGTTGAAATCCTTTTTGGTTCTTGGATCTTCTTGTGGACTCTTCTGCCCACTTTGAGGCTATTTTCCAGGCAACAGTGGGCAGGCAGCCTGTGCTCCCTCCCCAGGAGTTGACAGCAAGGAGCCATGAACATGACCTCACCCACCAGGGCTCTGCTCCAGAGGGCAAGCACTTTTTGTTTTGGATTAACAAAAAAATGTTCTGAATAATGCATGGTCCCAAATGGCAAGGTAGATCCGAATGCAGTCGATTAACTTGGATGATGTCGGAATCCACGTGAGCTGCAGGAGAGCCGAGGACTCCAGCCCTTGCCTTGCTCAGCTATTCTGAGGGTGATTAGCAGTGTCCCAAGGCCTTCAGCAGGCCCTGTGTTATATTCTCCAACAATAAAATAGGCTTTGGAGATTTGGAACAGGATTCATTGGTTTATTAAAATTATTTAAAACTCAGACTAACAGGAACGAGAACAATGCCGGTAGGCATAGCAAATTTATACCCGTGTCAGTTTGGGCTCATCTTGCTCTTAAAGCCAAATTGTAAGAGTGAGCTGACATAGCCGGAGGCAAAGGAACTCCTGCAGGGCATGGGCCAGGTGTTACAATCAGCCCTAGAAGTCCTAACCCACAGGCCAAATTCTTTGTCTAAACCGTCTAAATCTACTCCCTAGGTAGAGGTTTGTCAAGCTTAAAATTTTTTTTAGCTTCTGGAATTCTTAGTCTTCTATATTCTTCATAGTCTGTATCCAGCTAAAAATATCCTTTGCCATCTATCTTTGACATTAAGGAACACTTTGCCACTGTCACCCAAATTAGAGTTTTATGGAATCCTAAATTTGTAAGGGACAGATATATTATTAAACTCAGTAGTTCCCAAATTTTAGTGAATAAAACATCCACTGACTGAGCTTGTTAAAAATTCAGATTCTGAAAAGGCCCAGGAATGTGAACATTTTAGATGAGTTATGGCTTACATACAGTAAAATTTACTCACTTGAGTTTGACGAATTTTGGTAATTGTATATAGTCAGGTAGCCGCCACTGCAATCCCAATATAAAACAGTTGCATTACCCCACAAAGTTTAAAACACACACACACACACACACATTATTATTATTATTATTATTATTATTATTATTATTGATTTGGGAGAGGGAGAGAAAGATAGAAACATCAGTGATGAGAGAGAATCATTGATCAGCTGCCTCCTGCATGTCCTACACTGGGGATCAAGCCCGCAACCCAGGCATGTGCCCTGACTGGGAATCGAACCGTGACCTTGATAACCGGAATGGTCGTGTCTCTCAATGCCGAAGAATGAGCTCCACAGACCAGAAGATTTAAGCAAACGTGTGGAAAATGTATTACAAACAGATTCAGACTCCCTGCAAGCAGAGGGTGGCCTAATAATGGGCTGCCCGTTAAAGCCTTGTAGTCCAGGGGTATATATTTGCTACAAGCCTGCTGCTATATTTATCTGTGTCATCACCTGATTGATTCCCTCAGTTGTTTTTGCAGCAATGGGACCTGAAGCTCCCCTGTTTCCATGTGTTCTTTCTCTGTTCCTACGCTGAACTTTCTGTTTCCATGCATTCGTACACCTTGTGGCTACAGGCTCTCCCTTGTTTTCCCATGCCTCCTGCTCTGAGTCCAGAAACATTTTATTATTTCTGCTTGGTTGGTTCCTGTGGTTAGGCTGCTCAAACTGCCGTGTCTGCCCCTTCCTATATTCCTCCTGCCTTTGTTTTCCACTGGACCCTTGCCCTATCTGCCTGTGTTTCAAGTTAACCCTCTCAACCTCTTGGTTTATAGGTTGATGCTCAACCACTGAGCCATGCCAGCTGAGCATCCCCATAAAGTTTTTTGGTGCCTATTTGCAATCCATCTTTTCTCCCCTCTTTTACAGCCACAAGGCAACCACAGGTATGCTTTCTTTCCTATACTTTTGCCTTTTCTGCAATTTTATATAAATGTAATCATGCAGCATATAGTCTTTTTGTGTTTAACTTTTGTCCCTTAGTATGTTTTTGAGATTCATCTGGGAAGTTTCAGTTTAAATAGTAACTTGAGATGATTCTGAGCAGAGAGTTTCATGGCCATACTTTGAGAAGCACAATCTGGTCCGAACTTCTTGGTTCATAGATGAGGAAACTGAGTGTGAATAAGTGCTTTGTTTGAAGTGAAATATTACTGACAAATCATTGACACTTAGTCCTTGGAGAGCCTTCCTTGAATCATTTAATGTTTCTCTGTCTCCCTGTGATGAGAGATTGGGTCCCCAAGGAAGCACATTAAGAATCATATTTTAATACTCTCCTTATTTTGGATTCACTTGACCAATGATATGAGATCCAATGTGTGACTATCCTTTGGATTTTCTTCTGGATTACAGGAAATTATTGCCAAGTCTTTCCTTCAATTAAGAAATATTTACTGAGAAACAGATTTTTATTCAGTAACAAAACAACTCTTCAACATTCTTAATAATTGTACATTTGCTTTTGTAAATTATGAAATGCAATGAGCAGGACTCCTAACTTCTCGTAATTAAGAGCTCTTAGTTTTTAACCTGACCTCAGGTTCCTCCAAAGGAACTATATCTGACTGATGATAGACATATTTTTCACCTGACTATTCCCATGCTTCCAGATTGGAAACTGGTTGCATTGACCTCAAAGAGCTAGCACAGTCACCCCCACACACTTTTTTTCCTGGGTCAAAGGCCCCTTTGAGAATTTTATAAAAGCTATGGAGCCTCTTGGGGCCAGAGGCTGAGGGATACACAGGCAGGTGATGTTGCAGCTAAGCCTAGGATCCAGGATCAGGCAAACCACTGTCAGGGAGCAGGCTGGGAAGGTCTTTGCATGGCTGTTTATAACTCCTGGGGGCGTGGTAAGAGTGTCAAAGCTCTGTAAGGGTGCCGCTATGACTGGGTTCTTTGATCTTAGGTAGTCCAGGTCTACCCCACCAGAACTATGTCCAGACATAATATTACAGAAGAGGCAACCGAGTTTTGGGAAGACAAAAATCTACCTGTAGCTAGTTCTTAGCATAGTTATACAGCCAGTACCCAGCTTAGTTATTCAGCCAGTGACTAGCTCATGACTTTAACATAGGTCTATTGTACTTTATCACCCATCCTATGCTGTCTTCTCTATTTGCTCTAAAACTGAAGATAGGAGAGTGATATTGGGTAGCACATAAGCTTGTGACCAGTTTTAGGCAGAGGAAACGTTTTCAAGGCCCTCATCTTTTGATCATCTATCCATAGGACCATTTTAAATGTCAAATGATATTTTATGAAACTATTTCTCTTTTTTGTTGCTTCTCTAAATATTGGGAGTGCAACCAATGCCATAAAAATAAAATGAGTTAATCATCCTTTGAAATAGTAAAAGAAGGGGGAAGCAAACAGAGTATATTGTAAAGTAAGTAGACAATTCTAAAGATAATACTCTGTGTATTCAACTGTGACTTTCTTTTGCTGGTCTTGACTACTCTGGAGTGAGCAATTGTAATTTATTGATCCTGGACCAGAGTGCTCAGTTCTTGTCTTGAAGAGACCTGTGATCTCCTATCACACTCCCAGATACGAGGCTAGATAGATGATCCTATAATGACTTGCTTCTATAATCCTTCTTTAGAGCTCCTGGGAGTTAAAAATGTGAATGCCAAGAAAATAAAAAAGGTGTGAATTATTTTTATAATTAAATTACATATTCACATATAGATTTGTACATTGCAACAAAAATAACAATCTTGGAAGAATTTCTAAACAACACACAACACATACTAAATGTATTTTTAAAGTCTTCAAAGAATCAAGTTTATCAATAGCTCTTAGCCTCTTTCTGCTGAATCTCTTTCTCACTGAGTGGTGATGACTATGTTCATCCCTGTACTTTAAATTCTTCTGTTCCTTTCATCTGCAAAACTCTAAATCAACTTTCAAGAGTTAACTTTAGCATCAGCTTCTATGAATTCCTGAATGTGGTGTATATAAGTTCATTAGAATATTGTATAGACCTTATTGTTTTATAATAATTGGTTTTCCTGTTTCTGTCCCTATTAGAATACAGGACTATCTTGCTCATCTTTGTGTTCCCAGGGCCTGTGCAGTGTCTGGCAAAGAGTTGATACTTAGTACTGTCAGACAATAGAATTTATGAATACCACCCTATTCCTTCTTGTCACTGGGTCTACCAACCTCTAGTTTACTTTCCTTCAAAGACTGATAACTTTGGCATCTTGTATCTCTTCACTTCCCTTCCTTATCTCTTACTATCAACTTGACAGACTTCATGTAGTTGATACATCCAATATCCTTGACATGAAGTCCAATGGAATTTTCATCCTGATTCTGCTTTATGAATTCACTCCCATGACTCAAGAATGGTTCTTTATTTCACCAAAATGTTTCCCTGTCAAAATAGTAAATTCCAATATGCTATTCTATAATCTCAATTTCATATCCTTCACTTTTATCATTTTATTCCCACTAAACCAGGGGACTTCTAGTCCCTTTCTCTAACTTTCCTGGCCCAGCCTTGAATATGATTCCTTTTTCACCATTTTCAGATTTTATGATTGGTCACTTCAATTCATTTCTCACTTATAACCTCACCTCCTTTCACCTTTTACCTGGCAATCTTCAGTCTAACTCAGCCGTGGGCAAACTACGGCCCGCGGGCCGGATCCGGCCCGTTTGAAATGAATAAAACTAAAAAAAAAAAAAGACCGTACCCTTTTATGTAATGATGTTTACTTTGAATTTATATTAGTTCACACAAACACTCCATCTATGCTTTTGTTCTGGCCCTCCGGTCCAGTTTAAGAACCCATTGTGGCCCTCGAGTCAAAAAGTTTGCCCACCCCTGGCTAACTCTACAATGTAGTAACATCCCTCTTGTATTGGGACCATTGAATATTGTTGAAGAAAATAACATAGCCTTGCAAATTATTGGCAATCCAATAATTTGGTATCCAATGTGCCTTTAGCACTGCTCAAAAATTCTTATTTTTAGGGAGCAATTGACTTTTGAAGTCTAACTTATTTTGGGATTAACTTCCTGTTTCAGTTACCTCTTCCACATAATGCAAGAACCTCTTGGCCTTACTTTTCTCAAGGGCCCTCAATCATTAGTTTTGCCCCAAATTCCACTGCAAAGTCGGCTTTATATGGTCTCTTTCCAAGTAGTGCCTCACCTACCATCTTCACATGGGCACATTAACTCACCTCTGACCCTGGGGCTTCCCTGGAAATCTGCTAGGCACTCAGATATTAGCAAACTCATAGTACTGGGAACTTGACATTCTCTAGGGCAAAACTTTGACCAATGGAGATAAGTTCCATTATCTTGAGGAAAAGCACTTATGCCAGCAGTTTTCAACCTGTGGGTCGTGACCCCTTTGGGGGTCGAACGACCCTTTCACAGGGGTCGCCTAAAACCATCGGAAAACACATATATAATTACATATTGTTTTTGTGATTAATCACTATGCTTTAATTATGTTCAATTTGTAACAATGAAATTGGGGGTCACCACAACATGAGGAACTGTATTAAAGGGTCGCGGCATTAGGAAGGTTGAGAACCACTGACTTATGCAATTATTTGAGTTGTAATCTGGACTAGCCACTTTTTGTGACATGCCATTTTTACTTGAAAGAATGACTGATAATTAAACTGTGGTTATTTAGACTTGAGTATTTGGAAAATATTTCTTAAAAGTGAGTGACTGAGCCTGTCATGAAAAAACAATTGGCTTATTTGTTGCTAATGATAAAATTCAAGCTTGCAAGTGAAAATTAGAATTTTGAAAAACATATCCACCTCTAAGATTGGCAGCTCCTTAATACTGATTTTTTATATTGGTGGTAATATTAGCAACGTAACTTGTTTAATATTGTATCATGAGATGTGTCAACATTTGGGAGAGCTGCATAGCTCAGTGGACCAGTGTTCTCCAATGACCAGTACATTGTGTTAGAAAATCATGCATGAGTAAAAGTGAAAGATAGATCAATGGATTTTTCATTTAACAGAATATGAAAACTTCATTGAAATTGTTTCAGATTCTGCATTACAAATAACCTTTAAGAACCTACAACTTGGCAAGTGTTGCTACAGTATTAACAGAAATATCTACAATTATCTGAAAAGGACATTGAAATACCCCTCCCTCTTCAAACTACATATCTGTGTGAGGCCAGATTTTCTTCATATACTTAAACTAAAACAACATCTCTATAGCAGATTGAATGCAGAAGCAGATATGGGAAACCAGCTGTCTTCTATTGAGCCAGACATTAAAAAAATTTGTAAAAGTGTAGAACAGCTCCACTTTTCTCACTAATATTTTTTGGTTTAGAAAATTATCTAAAATTATTATTAAGAAAATATACTTTGCTAAATGATAATTTCAAAAGCCCAAGTAAAAACATAACTTTCATACAGATGTAAAAATAAACAAAGGTAAAATATCTTATTCAACTTGTTAATCAGTAAGGGAGCCAGGCAGATATTAGAAACACTTCAAAAAAATAGTTAAACTCAAATTCATATGGTGTAAAGGTATGTTGAAATGAATTTTAAATGGAGGAAAAATGAATTTTTCCAATCTAACCTTTATCAGACAGGACATAATTTGCATGTCTATCAATCATCTACAATTACAGAGTTATAAAATAGCTCAAAGAAAAGGGAGGTTTAGAGTTTGATGACCCAGAGGGTTGTTCTCTACACAGTGCATAGTTTCACACTGAAATTAATTTTTCTCAACAAATTAATTTTTATTCTAGTTATGTTAACAAGAAATTGGTTTGTTATTGCTATTTTTAAATCATTATTTTAAACTTTGCTCAGTTTACATTTCTAATATGGTAACTATAGATAAATAAACAAAAACTCTCTGGGGGCTTTAATAGTTTTTAAGAGTATAAAGGGGTCCTCTAACAAAAAAGTTTAGGAACAACTGTGATCGGGATTCAAGAAATGAATTAATCCCTCTGTCTGACTCTTCCCTGGGATTAGGAATACCTCAAAGGCCAACCAATCCTGCATTTGATTTAAGTCCTTTCCTGCTCTCTACCTTTCTCCCATTAACTGGATACTGTGACAAGAAGGTCATTTGGACCACTTAAGGCTAACCAAATTCATCGTGCCTTGTACCTCTGCAAAGCTAAAATATATATCAAGCTGCTCATCTCTCTTTTTGTTGTTGTTGTTAATTCTCACCTGAAGATATTTTTTCCATTGATTTTTAGAGAGTGAAAGGGAGGGAGAAAGACAGAGACACAACAATATAAGAGAGATACATCGATTAGTTACCTCATGCATGTACCCTGACCCGGGCCAGGAAGGAGCCAGAAACTGAGGTATGTGCCCTTGGCCTGAGTTGAACCTGAGCGTTGTCCGGGGGCCGACGCTCTATCCACTGAGCCAAATCTGCTAGGGCTGGTCATCTCTCTTTAAACTCAACTTCTCCCTAATCCTTGGAATTGTCTCCCAGATCCATAGCAAATGGATTTTTTTTTCCCTTGGCTCATTATTAAATAATGTTTACAACTCCTGCCTGTACTGGTATCTGGTCCTCCCTTGAAGTGCTGCTTTCCTGGAAGCTTTATTGAGTCTAGTTGATATTTTGCACTTGCCTTAGAGTCAGGAGGCAGAGTAGGCATCCTCCTGTTCACCATTGTTGCTTTCTGACCATTATTTCATTCTTTTATGCACAAAAAAACACACCCCGGGTTCCTTTGAAGCAAATATAGTCAGCTGTCTACTCCCATTGCCATCAATCACCTACCCTTCATTTGTTCAAAGCTACTGAAGACATAGACATGCATTGACAGTTTTCCTCACTAATCTGTTATTCTGGATGAAAAACACTTTCCATTTCTGGACCCTTGGACTTTAATGACCTTTACCCCATTTATATGATTATATCCTAAAACTTGTCACTACCAGAAATTACTTCCCTCCACCCAAATCTCACACTCCCTGATCACAGTCACATATTCTAGTCCTCTCAATCTGTTACTCTCACATCAGTCCTTCAGTCTCTATGTAACCTCTACTCCCTTGTTTCTTCATTGACTCAATCCATAAAGTTTCAATTTCCCGGGACATAGGGCAGAGGGGAGAAGGTGGAGAGTAGATCTAAAGGCCAAAGAAAATATGCAGCACAGCCTCCTTCTTCAGAGCCAGGAACTGAGGAGGATGGTCCAGCATTTTGCACTTCAATGGGATTGCATCCCTATCGCACACTCAGAGTTCTAACCAATTAAACTGTAGGTGGCAGGAGGAGCAGAGAGGAGGAGGAGCTAAAGACCTTGTTCATATTCTGTACATCAGGTCCTCTATGGAAAAGAGTTCAGAATTCCATCACCAGTGCCCCCAAAAGGGAGGACAACACCCTCGCACCTTTCCCCTTGTCTGCCTGCCCAAATAGCACCCTGTGGCGGACATTCTGTGGCCGTGTCACACGACCCTTGTCTTTAATCCATTCTTGGTATATGGAGACCTCTCCACTCCTCCCCATGAAGGAGTACCCCAAGGACCTCCCTCGTGCTTCAGAAGGCTCAAGTAGTAGTGAAGTCAAAGACTCCTCAACCTAAGAGGCCCTTTTTGAGGCCACCTGCCCCCATCATAGTGGAGAGCTGAACTGAATGCACAATGGATGAGCTCAGAGAGGGGTAAGATGACAGCATTGGCCACTTCTTTCCACGGAGCCAACTTACCTCCTCCCAGCTCTTCTTCGCGCCAGATCCTGTTTAAACAGTCCCAACTATCACATCAAGAGACTGCTTTTGATTTAAGCACATGTACTCCTATTAGTCATAAAAATTAGTCTATGTTCAGTCACTGTGTATGAGAAATTAAACCAGAAGGTTTTCCAAGGTCTGGGCCTGGTTCCACCTAAATATGTGCAATCTATGTTAATGTTGTACTTAAACATACTATATATCCTATGGTGGAGAAGATGAATATCTGCCCTTCTGATTTAGATTTGAGGTCAGAGTTGGCCAGACCTGGACTGCAAGCTAATCACCTTCACTGAGATCAGACCTTATCATGGGAAATGAAGTCACCCAGTTAAAATGAGCTGAGCCTCTCAAAAGACTTGCTCAGTGCTCCTGTTTATATAGGCAAATTACTCACCCCAGTGGCTCCTAGGCCACTGCACACGCCGAGCCTCCGCCTGCTATTTCTGAGCCAGCAATTTATCACAACCAGAGCTTTATTAAAAATGTACCCTCCACTCCTCTGAGAACAAATAGCAAAATCTGGTTTCTGAAGATATCAGAACCATTTATTTTTGAAGTTGGCAGCGCAGGCTGTGCACGCTGCTTCAGGATGCATCTCTGCCGTGGAAGCAGCAGTTATATATTTTTCAGAACAAGCTTTTCTCTTTTCATCCACAAGAAACAATAAAATATTAAAGAAGGTCTGAAAAAATTAAACCATTTTGAAAGGGAAAGAGGAAGCAAAGCACATGCCCTGACTGGCAACCAGGGCAGGGAGCCTCTCTGATAAAGGGAAAGAGAAAGTGGCCAGGAACAGGCCCGCTCCCCCCCCCCCCCATCCTCACACCTGTCTCTGGCTGCCTGCAGAGCTGCTGCCCTGGGCTGGGTGGCCAAACCGGCTGCCCCCCCGGGTGTAATAGGGACAGGGGCAGATACAGCATCTTCGAGGTGGCTGCCCCTGTGTGGCCAGGACCCTCTAATGGAACACTAGGACAACGAGTCAGAAAGTGAGAACGTCAGCCAACTAGCTGGTTAGCTGCTTTCTCTTCAGGAGCGGGAAGGGATGGCTTGGAATTAGAACGACTTGGGTATGGAATGTAGCTCCACCATGTATCCACTGACTATGTGGTCTTGGTAAAACAGTTAACGTCTCTGAAATTCATTTTCTCACCCAGAAAAATAGAGATAATAATATCCACATTCCACCTGGAGGGCCTGACTGCAACCACTACTGCAAAGCACCTAGGTAGGCAGGTATCTGTCATAAGCATGGCGGCAAACACTTGCATAGTACTGTTGCTGTTGCTGTGCGACGCTCTCTCAAGCACTTTATGTCTTCGCTCATTTAATCCTAAAATGGCCATATGACAGGTACAATGTTTATGTCCATGTGACAGATACAATAAACTGAGGCACGGCAAGTAATTTGCCCTACAACACACACCTGCTTATGAGACGCAGTCAGGATTCTGACCCAGGCCGTCTGGTCCCGGCTCTTGATCTCTAGACCTGTGCTGTTCACTGTAGAAGCATCTTAAATGGATTCATGGTGACTTCCCTACCCATAGTTAACAGTGTGAGTTCTTCCCACAGAAATGAAAGAGGATTTTGGTTCTGTCACTGTTACTTTTGTTTAGCCACCGGCTCCCATGAATTTCAGAGAGCATCTTAGGACACTGGGTTTCTTGTTTTTGCAGTGAATGGCCTTTCTTTTCGCTGTCTAAGAAATCCAACACACTTCAGGCTGAGACTATTTAGTTTAATTCCATCATGTTCTAACAAAAACCAGCTGACTTTGTTACATTGATGGACAATGGGCAATGCTTAAACTGGTTATTTAGGTATTATCAAATTCCATCACGTTGCCAGGGACTTTTGGAGGCATTCTAAAGTTGTAGAATCATAGACCACTAAGATGCAACCCCAGAGTTATGATGACATTGGTAAACATAGACATCAAGTACCAGTTCGCATCCTTTGCTGAGCAAAAATGCGTCACTATCACCTTTGTAGGTGCAAACAAAAGGACACATGTTAAATCAAGATCTTGGCCTGTCCTGATTATTATTACGCTTAATAATGCAGATTAATAATTAACCAGTTAAAAATGTGGATTAATTATTAACCGGTTAACAGTGCAGATTAACTATTAACCAGTTAATAATACAGATTTTGTAATCCAAAGAAAACACGATAATTTCAAGAGAAACATCAAAAGTGCTTTATTCAAAGTAATGTCCATCACTAGCTACCCATTTCCCCCATCATTCAACTAATTTGTGGATACCGTCCCAATAGAACTTTTCTTGTTTTGAGGCAGACCATTCAGAGACCCCATTTTCCACCTCTTCATATGTTTTGAAGTGCTGCTCAGAAAGTGCGTGTGCCATCGATCGGAACAAGTGGTAATCTGAAGGAGCAATACAACAAAATAGCATACATATCAAATCGCATATATATCAACATATGTGTAACTCCCATCTATTGAAAAAAAATCCGCATTATTAACCGGTACACCTAGTATATGTATATCCAGCAACAAAGACAGATGGCCTACTCCGAAGCCCCTGAAGGGCACTGAGCTTTGAGAATGAGGTTCCCGTGGGTGCCACATTTGGTTTTGCAGTATCTACCTGTGAGTTATTGGCAGTTACCCAACTGTAATCAGACACCGTCTGTGATTGCCTTTCTGTTTTGCATCAGAACCTCACTAACTATAAATACGCCATTCCTCCATCACTGCTCCTCTCTCTGCTTCCCCCATCCCCTCCAAGCCCTCCCAACAGACCTCATGATTGCTCTTTAATCAGTTTATTTCTACCCAAGAGACACACAAGTATCAACTTAATGGCAAGTTGCATTTCCAAGTGTCTAAGTTAAACCTTACAATCATATGTCAGAACATGTGAGACATGAGTATGAGCCAAAGCAGAAAAACCCTACATTCCAAAACTAGGTTTAACAACAGGTCAGCCTGATAAGTTTTCTGTGTTTCTAATTACAGATATGTGCGCAAGCATCCGATCAGCACTAAAACCACACAAGCACAGGGCACCTGAGGGAGCATAAGGGTGATTTCTCTCCACATAAACTTCAGTTTTCAGAATAACCTGTCTTTTTCTAATATGGCGATTCAGGTACCATACGCACTTGTAGTGTATTATTTACAGAAAGTGAGAAAAGAAATGAGCAGGAGTTGGGACTTTATCAGACTGGCTGTGGAGTAGGAGAGGTTGGAATCGGTCTACTGGCCTTAAAACTAATTTTAGGTCTAAGAATATATGCATTTGGCATTCAACCTTTAAGGAGATGTTTTTAAATTCTTCTCTGTGACAAATAAAATTTGTTTTATTTAAATGTTTAATCGCCACGCCTTTCCTGTTCGGCTAAAGGTACAACCGCACATCTATGTAAAGAGAGAAGATATCGCTGGGTCGAGTGGTGATTGCTTTGCCCTTCTCCTGGCCGTAATGTAGTCGATGTACATACAGGTCACCACATTTAGTCCCCTTTATTTTCTGGCATGAACTTTCTCCAAACAGAATAAAATGAGAGTGAACGATTTTGAGCACTCGCTTATAAAGGAACAGAGCAAAGAAAAGTCAAAGGCTTGTGCTCAGCCTGTGTGGATGTGGGTGGAACCTGCAGAAAGATCCAGGGCCCTTCCCGGGAGGGAGTTAATGGAGAATGGGCTTGGGTTTGTGTGAATGCGGGAAAGTGGGACAAAGAATTGCAAATGATCATCAGGCACTTGGAAATATGGAAAGATGGTGAGAGTACAGATGTGGGAGTCATCTGCACTTAAGGATCAGTTGATGTCTTACTACGGGAATTGTGTTTGGTAATATACTTAATCTTACTATATTTGACATCTTACAGTTTTTCTAACTATTTATTATTTGGGAACAGTGGATGAAGGTCAGTGCCTAGCAGCCTCACTTGCTCCCAGACCCCGGCAGTGCTGCAGGCAGCCTTGTATTGCCACCAGGATCCTTCTCTAAAGACAGTAAATAAACCAGGGAAACCATGACTTCTTTTGAGAGTTTTGACCCCTCAGCAGAAGGCGTTCCTCATTCTGACATTTGGATACCCTAAACTGTCAGGGAGGTCCATGTCCCTTTACCATAAAGCCGCTCTTTCCACCTGCCCTGCTCTTATTCGCAGAACTTCCTGGAAGACCCCAGGCAAGAGAAGGTCTACTGATGCAACAAATCTTCCTACTGAACAGAGGAGGAAAGACACACCTTTATTAGTAATATGTACCCTCCAAGGAGGATTAAAAACATGAGGAAGACAAGTAACATGAAAGACCAAGACCAGCCCTGGCTGGTTTGGCTCAGTGGATAGAGCATCAGCCTGCAGACTGAAGGTCCTAGGTTCGATTCCCATCAATGGCATATGCCTAGGTTGCAGGCTCAGTCCCCAGTAGGGGGCATGCAGGAGGCAGCCAATCAATAATTCTCTCTCATCATTGATGTTTCTATCTCTCTCTCCCTCTCCCTTCCTCTCTGAATATTAAAAAAAAGAAAAAGACCACAATTACCAGAAAAATAGGCATAATTCAGAACACAGAAGAGGGCTTTTATGAAATCTTATAGTATCATCAGATCTGAGAGGATATTGTATCCATAAAATAAAATAAAATTGCTGTGAAAGAGGAACACAGAACAAGTAAGAGTGTTTAGAAATTAAGTCCAATAGCTATATTACCCTGGCCAGTGTTTCTCAGTGGTTAGAGTGATGGTCCGTGCACTGAAGGGTCACAGGTTCAATTCTCAGTCAAGGGCATGTACCTGGGTTGCTGGTCCGATCCCCAGCTCTGTTCGGGTATGTGATGGAGGCAACCAATTGATGTGTCTCTCTCACTTTAATGCTTCCCTCTCTCCCCCCGCCCCCCACCCCTTGGCAGTTATCCAGTTCTTTCTAAAAAAAAAAACAAAAAAACCCTCAGGTGAGAATTAACCAAAACACAGTATAATATCTATATGATAAGGCAGAGGAAATTTATAAAGCATAGAGCAAAGAGATAAAGATAAAATAAGAGACATAGAGGCTTAATTTAAGAAGTCCATCCTCTCACTCATTGGGTTCAGGAACAGTAGGTCTTAATAAAAAGAAGGGGTAAAAAAATCTTCTAAAAATTAATAGAAAAAAGTCCCAGAAATAAAGATAGACACAAATATTCAAACTGAAAAGGTATACTGAGGGGCAAAGGGAGAAATAAAAAAAAGAATAAAGATTTCTATTGAGAGACATACTCTTGGATTTTCAGAACAGAAAGATTAAGGGAAAGTTCTTAAGCTTCCAGAGAGAATACACTTGGACTTCAAAGGAATGAAAATCAGACTGGCCCATGACCTCTTATCACCTGTAGATGTTTACAGACAAGGAGGTGAAGCTTTCGCAGTGCTGAAGGAAGATGATTTTTCACTGTAGATATCTTTCTTTTTTAAACATTGAGGCATAATACCATGGTGAGAGACGCACAGATCTTTTTATTTATTTATTTATTTATTTATATTTTTAAAATATATTTTATTGATTTCTTACAGAGAGGAATGGAGAGGGATAGAGAGTTAGAAACATCGATAAGAGAGAAACATTGATCAGCTGCCTCCTGCACACCCCCAACTGGGGATGTGCCTGCAACCAAGGTACATGCCCTTGACCGGGATCGAACCTGGGACCTTTCAGTCCACAGGCCGACACTCTATCCACTGAGCCAAACCGGTTATGGCAGAGATGCACAGATCTTAAGTGGAGAGCCTGATGAGTGTGTGTGTTACTGTCATTCAGATCAAGATATAGACTATTTCCATCACCAGGAAGTTTCCTCATGGCCCTTTCCAGTCCATACACATCACATGCTCTCTTCCCTCAAATAATCAGTGTTTGACTTCAGTCACTGTAGATTTGTTTTCCCTGTTCCTGAACCTTATATAAATTTAATCTACAGAATAGACTTTTTTATGTGTAGCTTCTTTTGATCAATATAATTGTTTTCCTTTTCATCCAAGTCGGGTGTAGCAGTAGCTCATGTGTTTCTATTGCTGAGAAGTATTCTCTTGCAGTATTATAATATGGTTTGTTTATCTATTCACCTTTGGTGGGCACTGGGTTGTTTCCAGCTTGAAGCTATTATGAATACAGTTACTACAAACATTCTTACACAGATTTTTGTGAATTGTTTGACTGTTTCTTTTGATTATATACCCAGGATTGAAATTGTGGGGTTGGTCATAGATAGGTATATGTTTAAATTTATTAGAAGCTGCTATAGAGTATTTCAGAGTTTTACCCTCTCATCAGCAAGTATTCTGAAGTTCTAGTTGTTCTATATCCTCACCAATACATGGATTTATAAGTCTTTTAAATTTAAGCCATTTTGGTCAATGTGTACTGTTACCTCACTGGGAGTTTAATTTGATTTTCCCTGATGAGCTGATATTGAGCAACTTCTCACATACTTCTTAGCCATTTCATTATCTTTCTGCAAAGTCCCTATTTAGGTGTTGGCCCATTTTTAGAAAATTAGATTGTTTGCCTTGCTGGCGTGGCAGAGTGGTTGAGTGTCGACCTATGTTTATTTCTTATTGATTTTTAGAAACTCTTTATAAATTCTGGATCCTGGCCTTTTTTTTTTCAGATGTGTGTATTGCAGATATTTTCTCCTAGTTTGTAGCTTGCCTTTTCACTTATTTACTTAACTTAGAATTCTATACTTGGTCAAACTGTCCAGTGACTATGAAAGCAAAAGTAAAGACATTTTTTAGGTGTCTATGTCTTAAGACCTCCTAAGATCCTTTCTTAGGAAGTTGTTTGGGGATGACCTCTAAAAAGACAAGGGTGAAAAATCAAGAGAGTGGAATATGTAAGATCTAAGAATAGTAGACTCCAGGAAGACAGCAAAGAGAGGAGGATAAAGGCTGTACAATGGGCTTATGCCCCTGATTGGAGCAGAAGAAAACAGAGTTCTGAGAGAGACATTTCTGTGGAGGAAAAGTGCACTGGAGAGCATGATGGATAATCTAGATACGTCTGAGGAAGGTGAAGGTGTACCATTCTTCTACCAACAAGAGAAAAAGAAAGCAATTACTTCCAGAAAAACAGAAACCTTATGTGAAAAGGTATGCTTTTGATATTATGAAATAAAATGTCACTTTTTTCCTGATATGGCATGTCACAATTTTAAGCACTTACTTGATTTTATATAAGAACAGATAATTCAATTGATTCAAACGATTAGGAAATAGATATTCTCCTTTAAATGGCTCAGGGGTGATGTCAGTAGACCTTTTTGAGACAAAAATATAATTCTAGTCTTAAAACTAGGGCAGTCATTGACATTTACATAGTTATGATAACATAGATCTATAGATTTTTTTGACTTTTAGAAACAAGCTATTTAGACAAAGAGTGGAAGACCGCTTTATATTTGAAAGAGAGTGGAAACATTAAAAATCATGATATAGAAAATGCAAGTACAGTTTTAAGAATTGGGTACCAGTACCCTCATGTGAAATGTAAAGGAGTTAGTTGAGACACTGACTGAATTGATGAAGCAGAAGGAGAACATAATGTTGGAATGTGAGCTCCAAGCCAACAGGGATTTCTTTTTGGAAGGTGGTCTCCTCACTGCTGTATTGCTGGCACCTGGAACAATGCTGGCACATAATATGCCCTTAGTACAAATTTGGTGAGTGAAGCACATATTCAAAGGTACAAATGTAACAATTAGAAGAACAAAGGACATGTTCCACTCCTTAAGAAGGCCAGGTGTGTGGTTCCTGACCTTGCGCTAACACCTAGGAAAACATTTTCACGTCTCTCAGTTTCAATCTCTGAGGCCCACGGTCCCATTTTGTCTCTGGTCCTCACACACAGCCTGGCTCAGTTCAATCACCAAGAATTCAGACTGGTTGGTGAGGCAAGTTGGATAGATGTTTTCAGTGAGCTGAGTGGCAGGGCTCAGGAGCTGGAAATGTGCCCAGGGCCAGCACATGTACCAACAATAGGGCCTGCCGCATATTTAGGATGAAACATGCACTTCTGAGGCACTGATCCTGAAAGGGCCGGTGTTATTGAATGAAAGGAATTTGTATCAGTTGAAACTACATCTTTGAGTTTTTAAACTATTTACTGTCAAGAAATTAGTAAATTCCTAGTGTCTTAGCTCAGGCTGCCATAACAGAATACCATAGACTTGGTGGCTTGAATGATGTCTTTCTCACAGTCTGGAGGCTGGGAGGCTCAAGATCAGGGTTCCAGCATGGCTGGGTTCCAATGAGAACCCACTTCTGGTGCGCAGATTGCAGCTTTCTCACTGTCCTCACATGGTGGAGAGCGAGCGAGCTCTGGTCTCTTCCTCTTCTTATTAGGGCACTAATGCCATCATGGGGGCCTACTCTCATGACCTCATCTAACCTAAGTACCTCCCAAAGATCTCACTTTCAGATACCATCACTGGGGTTAGGACTTCAATATCTGACTTTTGGGGAGGGCACAAATATTAAGTTCATGACACCTGGCAAATTTCAATTGGATTGTACTCCTCTTTTTCATCCTAACTTGAGAAAAAGAAGCTTGTTGCACCAATTGATTTGAAGCTTTAAGGACTAGGTGCACATGGGCAAAACACTAGAAAGTGTCAGACAAGAAACAGAATGTTTAGGCAGGAAATCTCTAATTATGATTTCCCCTCATTTACAAAAAAAGAAAAAAGGAAGAGAAAATGAAGAAAGAAAGAAAATAGGAAGCTGGAGAGATTTGAAGACTTGGTTGAGATCTGGATGCCAAGGTTGCCAACGAGGTTAGAATGAATAGATCAGAATCCACTGAAATTCCAGGGAAGTGACCTTTCTATAGTGCAACACCTACCTGTTCTCTCATTCTTACCAGTGATCAGGGATGGGTGGCCGAGTAACTGATTTGATTTCTATTGGCCAATTTTAAAGAATCATGATTTTTACCATCACTATCTAGATTATAAGCTTGAAACTTTGAGAAGTTTTTTCAAAGGCTGAAATGGTGAACATCAATGAGACCATGTAAAGATGGTAATGAGTAGGGGTAAGAAAGAAAGCTCCGTTGATGGAATCCCATGAATAATAAGAGGAGGGAGAGAAGTTCTCACACTGGGATTTGTCTGGTGTGGCTGCATCAATACATTAAATTTCAGTTTGTTTAATTACAGACTGATACTTTAAGAATATCTAGTTGAATCTAGTAAACAATCCATTTCATCAGGTTGTTTAAAATAAGTATCCATCTCATCAAATTCATTATCTTTTTTTTATTAAACCTCTTTGAGTGACCCCCCCTCCCCCCAAAAAAACCCCATATAAAAATAAAAAGTTACATGTCGGGTGTGCTTGCATATGTCATAGAGCTCTGGAAGGATCTGGAAGAAAGGTAACAAGGGTTACCATAGGAAAGGAATTGAGATCACAAGGAGAAGGTTGGAGAGACCTCATTGCAACATGTACTGTCTGCACCTTTTAAATGTGGTACCATGTGCATGAATTGCTTATTCAAAACTTTTAAACATAAAATTTAATTTTAAAATAAAAAAACACCCAGTTGAGTTTTTTAAAATTAAATTTGGGGCACACAGTAAGCTGCCTGGCTGCTGCTAGGAGTGAGATGTCCTGAAATATCTGGGCAAAATTTCTAGGGTCATTTTGTTGGAGCAGTTCAGGAGAGTCGTGGCTCCGCGGATGCCCTGCTGCTCTTTTAATTTTTTTTTTTTTTTACTTGCTGTAGCTGTGACGAGGTGGCATGAGAGCCCCAGAAGAGAAGGCTACCCCTTAGTCACTGGCAAAGTGCTGACTTGCAGAGTTTTGTTCTCAGTCACGTTTTTTTCAATACAAACTGGCTTCATGCTTCACTATTTCCCCCACTAACTCCATACAAATGTCAAAATTGCATCCACATTCCCAACGACAAAGTTAACATGAGCAGCGAAAGGGGAAACTGCCTGCTTCCCCAAACTTGCCTTTACTACAGATTCTTCAAGCATGAAGCTTTTAATAAGCCCTCTGCATGTAGTATTTCATTTCCTTCAGACCAGACGCTACCTCACGGCCTCCACACACCCTCCCCTTGGCTCCGAGCAGCCGCCTGCCTGTATAACCTGCCCAGGGTGGTGTCCAACTTCCCCCCGTGGAACCCGGTTTGTTTTTAGAGAACAGATATAGTCATTAAATTTTTTTTAAGTGGCGTGTGTAGCTGCTTCTCTCTAATACAGCGGAGTTGCATGTTTAAGCCATCATGGAGAGGAGCTGGGCACCTGAGCAAAGTCCACTGGCGCTCAGATCCTGAAGAACGCTCTGGAGAGAATGGCGAGGCTTTGGCACTCCTCGAACATCAAATATTTTCTTTCCTCTTTCCCAGTTTCTGTTTTTGGATCCTCCACAAACAAATACTATTTTTTTTCTTCCTGGAACACATATGGAATTTAGAGATGAACCCGTAACCCTTTTGGACATGAGCTTTTTATTAAACGTCGGGTGGATAGGGTGAGCGTTTCCAGAGACAGCTCGCCAAAAGAAGGTGGAAAATCCGTATTTTACAATCTACTATGAGAGTTTAAAAAGGCAAGACCTTAAATGATACTTCTAGGAAGGACAGACTTTGCTGTAATTGCACCTAGGGGCCCATCCATACAGCAGGGAGCTTTTTATTTATTCCTCTAGGTATACCTTTCCTCTGTTTGGATGGGCCGACACCGGGGTGTGTGCTGCCTGCATTACATTTAGGACCCGATGCTGTCAAATGCACCATCCGTGGAGCATGGTGGTCCAAGGCCTTCATTTACGGCCCCACAGACGCTGCTTCCCACTGTTTTGAAAGGGAAGTGGAGAGGAGCAGAAGAATTTGAAAGCCTGGAGTTGGTGGGCCCACCTGGTTAGGGAGCAGTGAAGACCATGCAGCTATGGTAGACTTAGGATGGGCACCTTTTTGCGTGTTTCTGGCCCTTGCCAGAGTATCAGGGTGGCATTCACGTAGGTGAGATCTAATCTTGGTTCCTTCAAATAATCAGTAAAATGGAAAGTTCAGGACACAAGGAGACTTAGCAGAGACTCTGTGACTATCCAGACAGTTTCCTACTGGTTTAGCTATCTGCTCACAAGATTCTTCCTTTGTTACTGTTATTTTCCTTTTCGTTTTGATGTCGGAGATGTGGACTAACCAACATCTTTTGAGGTTTTGGCAACAAATTCACGTCTGTCTCAAAGTTAGGGTGGGTGAGGACGGGGGCCTTTTGTCGGGTTTCTTTACATCTTTTTGGGGTGGGGAGCGTGGCGGGCAGAACTGATAGGCAGTGCTGTCAAAAGCATATGGACTCATTTTAATGTGGCTTCCCTGGGCAGGTCCCTCTCGTTTCTTCATGTTTTAAATTGTAACAAAACCTCAGTTTGAACAGAGAAATATCTCCCCAGGAATTTGCAAGCATCGTTCTGTTTATTGCGACAGTGTGAAATGTATCTTTTTGAGAAAGGTGCATGGAAATCTCCCTGTGCCTTTACTTCAGTAAAAGAGATAACAGTTACATTTACTAATCCCATTTGTTTCCCCAAAGAGGAAAAATAGTCACTGATTTTACAACAAATACCCCATATTTCATTATATAATGTCACCGACTATAAGAACCACCATTACTTTAAAGGTTGCTGAGAAGGAAAAAAAATGCTATCAATTCGATTTACATAACATTTTTTTGGTTTTTATTTTCTTTGTATTGAGAGAGCTATTTCAGAGTTATTTAGACATAGATTATTATGATATAGCACTGTTGTGCATTCCTTTAAAAGGAAAACATAAGCAAATTAAATGGCTTAAGGTATTTTAAAACTTTACATTCAGATGTTTCTTCTGAAAACGGTTCAACTCAAAGAAAGAGATACTGTGATTTTCCATATACTGTGGTGTTAAGGGTGTTGGTGATGTCACATTTCTTTAAAACCATCCTCCAGCCCTAACTGGTTTGGCTCAGTGGATAGAGTGTTGGCCTGCGGACTCAAGGGTCCCAGATTTGATTCCGGTCAAGGGCATGTACCTTGGTTGCGGGCACATCCCCAGTAGGGAGTGTGCAGGAGTCAGCTGATCGATGTTTCTCTCTCATTGATGTTTCTAACTCTCTATCCCTCTCCCTTCCTCTCTGTAAAAGTTCAATAAAATATATTTAAAAAAAAACAAACCATCCTCCATCCACTCCATGCATTCCTTCCAAACCACCAATACCACCCCACTACTTTGGACGCATGAGCACACCATGGCAACCATATCCCACTGCCTCCTGGCTGACAAGGATTGAGAGTCACCTCCCCATTTCAGAAATGTAAAATGTGGGAGGAAAATGTGTCTCAGAACTTCCACCTTTCCCTATAAATTGGGATTTGTCCAAGGTCTCCCAAAGTGCTGTGATACTTTGGAATGGACATGTAATGACCTTTTATATTTATGTGCCATGATACCCCCATCCAACTGTAGCATTTATTCATTCATTTATTTATTCACCCATTCATCCATCCATGTACCCAATCTACATCACATTTATTGAAGGCCTGCTCTCTCCCAGGCATAATACTAGGTACTGACAATACAAAGATAGTTAATTTAGGGTCCTGGCCTTTATGAAACTTGCAACAAAAGTGAGAAAAGACTTAACCTTTCAGTTACAATATGATATTAACAGTGAAGCAATAGAGATACGTAATAGGTCCTTGTTACAAAGAAAGTAACAAAGATCTTTGCTTGGGAGGGCTTAATAGAAAGAAGACCTAGACCTGCTGTTGAGATGTGCAAGGACATTCCTGGTAGAAAATGCCTTCTTTAAAGCAAGTCTTACGCATTTCTTAGCCATACTGCACTCAAGCAGAGAGTATTGCCTAATGAAAACCACCGCTTTCAATCTCTGACTGGGCAGTTGGGTTGTTTACAATGTAAAGGCGTATCACTTTTGTGGACTTCTCAGGATTGGAGACTGTAGCCCTAACCAGGAGGCATGCTGGTAGAAATCAGAGAGGAAGCTGGAAACATGTGGGTCAGAGCCAACAGGGCCAACCCAGGTAAGCAGCTAGCTCCCAAAGACGCTAACTCATAGCGCGCGTGACATGAGACCAGGGGTGTGGTGAACTTGGGGCTGACACTTGAGGGCTGCTCCCAACATTTCCTGGCAGACACAGACACTGTTATGACCAGCCAGCCAGCAGCCTTGTCTTCGCAGTGAGACCCCGTCAACAACTGCAAGGGGAAACAGGCCTTTCCTTGAGCCAGGGGAAGACTCATGCCACAGCTATAGAGGTTTCAGCTTGGGAAAACTGCAACACATTTAAGGGATCGAGGTAGAAGCCAATCTTGGGAAATCCCAGGAGGACCTAGAAATAAATGTGGTTCAGTGGCCCCCCTGAAGTCAGTATCTCACCCCTGGCACACAGAGTTCAAGCTATAAAAGTAGTTCTAGACACTTTCCTTTGCACCCTTCCCCTTCCTTCAGGGCATAGGAAACCTAAGAGACTCCCAGGCCTACTCAGGATTGAGCCAGAGAATTCCGTGGGCAAACCTATGGGAGAAGGCCTTCATCACTCACAGATAGTAGGGAGTGACACATTTTGCAGAGGGCATTGAGATTTCTAGGTGATAAATAACTGCCAAGGTTTATCCAGCTAAGTTGTGGTGGTAATAGTCGTGATGGCGCTGGTGGTGGTGGTAGTGGTGGTGGTAATGGCCTGTGGCTTGAATCCGCACTTTCTGATTCAAAATTCCTTAAGAGGCACATTAACATCTAATAGAAAGGTGGACTGACTTCTCCCTCGGATTTAGCCTCTGCCCAAAGGAAAACAGAATTTCTTCCCAACCTTCTTTTCCTCAGTCAGAGGCACATAGAAGGAAATATCAGTGGTCACAACCCAACTTCCTCACCAGAGAGGAGGGTTTTTCCTTGTCTGAACCTGACTTTCATTGGGTTACAGTTCACTAATGGGGGAGGGGGTGTCATTGCATAGAGAGCAGAAGAGCATCAATGACCAATGTCTTCTGCTTTTGATGGCAGTTTTCTCAGGGAAGGCCCCTTGCATATAGTTTTCTTTCCTCCATTTTCTTTGGGGCTTTTTGTTCTCAAACAGTAGGGCTACCTGGGTGGGGCTCTTGATCCACCGTACAAAGGCAGGTTGGACCAGGGTCTTTCCTGCACAAGAGGAAGCCAAGCCCTTTATTCTTTGCTTGTTTTCACCTCACATGACAGCCTCCTATCATTTCAACAGCCCAGATAATGGGGGTGGGTAGCCTTGGCAGCTAAGCAGTAGGCATTGGTGATAACAATATGATGTGTTTTTTTAATTATTCTTTCTTGTTTCCTTGTCACTGACACTGGTGGGTGTGTTTTGAATTGGCTTTCCAATGGGCAGAGGCTAGTGGGTGTTAGTATAGGCTGAGGCTTACGTAAGCCTCTTGGCCTACCTTAGCCATGCTACAAAGCTTTTTCTAGAGGAGCCCCAATTAGTGACTGTTTTCTAAGGTATTTGGTCATTTTTCTTCTGTGTTCTGTGTTTAATATATTTAAAACAAAACCTGGAGAAGAGAAGAGGTGAGAAATAGAATTTGAGCCCTAAAACCCAAACTCAGTTGTGAACCCCTAACAACAGCACCAGCCATGACCACTGGTAGGTGTTCAGTAAATGTTTTACAATGAAATTTAGGTGCCTGTGAATCATTTTTATGTTTCTTCATCTACAGAGCCCATTCATTTTCACATTTTCTAATCAATTAGTCCAAGAATCTCTTCCACCTTGTCCTAGCAACTAATAATTGCCATTTAGCATATGCTAATTCAGTTGCCATGTGAGGCAGTGACATTTCTAAACCAAGCATGCCATAGACTATACTGAGTTATTTTCATTCACTAGAATCCAAGATAAACAGTGCATCCTTTGCCTTTTGACAGCAATTGTTTTTTCAGAGGAATGTTTTCTAGAGTAATGTGGCTTGAAAAATAAAATTATGACAATCAGAAAGTTTTGTACACCAAAGAGGAGTGGACAATGCAGAGTTGAACGGAGGCGATGAGTCACACTGCAGTTTGGAAAACAATCCCGAAGACACACTTGTACGGTGCCAACTAAAGAGACATTCAGCCAAAGGATAACGGTTTCATCTGGTCTGAGTTTTTGGCACCATGTGAAATTATTTTCTAGGATCAGTGCTTCCTACATGAAAGAAGTATCCTTTATATGCAAAATTATATAAAACTAAAAGCATTTTTACAAGTATTTTGTTCTATAGCAGTATCATAAGAGTGCCATAAGCTTCCTTTGATTTGAAACACTACCTTCAGTTAAAGTTGTGGAGTTAGAGAAAGATTTCATCTAGTGATTTGTGTTGTCTTCATAAGTTGTTGAACAAAATTTGCTGAACAAAATTTATTTTTCTAAAAAATTGTGAATAGCTGAAGTCTACCAAGCAATCACTTTTATTATTTAGGTGATACTACATAACTGATTCAACTCAACTTTGTTCTTTTGACCTATTGTTTGATGATGTATAAATACAAGTTTAATTAAGAGGAAAGAGGTCAGTCCTGTAAAATTACCTATGAATGTATAACTGATTAATCTACTGCATAGTTTTGCATAAGTCTATTAAATTTGCTAAGCCTTAGCTTCCTCATTTGCCAAAGTAAGGGAGTAAGCTAGAAGGCCATGTTGGAGGTCCATCTTTGTTTTATTCCTCTTTCCTTATCTTTCTTTCACTTGTTTTACTTGGGAAAAGAAGTCTGTATTTTATAGTTGCTAACCAGTAGCAACTATTACATTTATTCCTTTTACTCAGATGCTTAGTTTCATCTTTCCTAGTTTATTGGCTCTTACTGTAGTAACAACAAAATGTGGACGAAATGCTTCATGTGTATGAAATAACTTCAGTGAGAGCCTTATTCTTCTCTAACCTACTGTGTGACCTGTAACAGAGAATCGGTGCTTTAGCATTATGTAAGGGCTGGTAGACAACATTTGTTCTATGCTGTGGAATGTAAAGAAGGGGTTATGTACCATGGAAAACCTTGTAATTTTTATCAGATTATGTTTTGCCTACAAGAAAAAAAATATAAAACTGAGACCTTAGGTATGTCAGTCTGAACATACGTTCTTTGAAATATCATTTCCATGTTTATAATTACTGCTGAAATACCTTTTAAACAATATGTAGTTCTAGTTTGCACATTGTGGTAGTGTGTCCCTCAGTAATCCTCACCTCTCCCGTTAAATGGGGTGGACCACTTATTACCAATAGGATACTGTAGGAATGGTGGTGTGTGACATCTGAGGGTAGACGATAAGAAGACATGTGGCTTCCACGTTGTGCTCTCTGGAATTACTCAGGAGGAAGTCAGTCACCTGCCATGAAAACACTATCAGCTGTACAAAAGAGTACACTGGGAAAGGAGCTAGGCCTCTCCCCAACAGCAGCATCAGCTCGTCAGTGGTTGAATGAGCTACCCGGGAAACAGATCCTCCACCTCCAGTCGATCCTTCAGATGACTGCTGAATATGTGATATGAAACATATTTTTAAAAAATAAAATAAAGATTGATTGAGGGAATCATCAATTATATTGTCCCTTTGAATTTCCAGACAGAATTCTGAGACAGCCTGACCCAGAACCACCCAGCACCCTAGAATTCCTGAGCCACAGAAACTGTGTGAAATAAATGTTGACAGTTGTTTTAAGCTGCCACTTTTGGGCGGTAATTGTTATGCAGCAACAGATAATGAAAACACAAATTGAAAGAAAAATGTAGTGGGTATTAAATTTTTTGGTCAGTCATATGGGGAAAAATGTTCTTTGTTTTTTTGTAACAACTTAATCTCTATTTTACTTTATTTTTTAAATATGTTTTTATTGATGTTTTTAGGGAGAGATGAAGGGGGGGAGAGAGAGAGAGAGAGAGAGAGAGAGAAACATCAACGAAAGCAAACATCTATATGCTGCCTCCTACACACCCCCTACTAGAGATTGAGCCTGCAACCTGGGCATGTCCCCTGACCGGAAATGGAACCATGACCTCTGGGTGCATGGGACGATGTTCAACCACTGAGCTACACCAGCCAGGCTTAATCTCTATTTTAAACTTTAATATGTCTTATTATGGGAAAAAAGAACCTTAATCCATTCTGGGATAATTCAGTAACTTCAGTTAATTTTTCTTCACTTTCCCATCTGCCTAGGAGTGGCACCTATGATCTGGGGACAGTGACTTACCTCGTGTCGTGGTTTCAAGAGTCTTATTCCTGGTCTTTATTTGCCCTCAGTGAAAAACGTAAGTGACTATTGGTGTATTACCAATAAGAGGTATAAAGTTAAACTTTCAATATTCTTTCTAGGTCAAATGTTTTTCCTTATCTTATCAGCTTTAATATTTCAGTAAAATCCAAAGTAATTGTACAGGGAAACAGAACAAACCAATAAAGTCCCACTTAAAATTCTGTGGCTTCTTGTGGAGTTGGAAGGCCAATGTTAATTTAAATGTGTGGACTGCTTTGAAAGTCCTTCCCTTTGCTATGTGAAATGGGCTACCTGTGAAAGTTTATTAATACCCCAAAGCTATTCTAGAAGGGCAGAAAGAAAAATAAGCTATTTCAGTATTGGTTGATGCTTTAAAGTGAATGATTATTTGGGAAGCTTTATGCTGGATACAATAAACTGCCTTCAATATGCTAAAACAATTTTATTTTTACTTGCAACTCCCTGGAATAACTACCATTGTTCTCCCCTTCAGTCAGATAGAAGTGAGTGTGTTGGATAAGAATGGTCAATAAAACACATCAGTGACAGAAATGGGGATTATTAGCATCCAGAAATGCAATTGCCATATAGTGAATCACATGCTTAGATAAATACAATGTAAGACTCCTAAAGATAAATGAATTATGACAGTGGATCAGGACAAATGCTGCAAGGTGGCATGTCCCTTCACATAGTGTAGTTCAGACATGACCAAAATTGACCCTTACGTTACATCTCCTTTGAAGACTTTCCTTTTGCTTCTTAGCCTTTGTTTCAGAACTTTAAGTCGACTTTCATTATGTTCCATGGCCAGTGATATCTCCAGGTTTAGGCCATTTCATCAGTCACAGCCTAAGACACATTTCTGCGCACAGCTCCTCTTCAATTTTTATCACAGCAAGAGGAAGCAATTCACTTGTTAGCCTCTGTAATTCTCATATAAGCCGAAGGGTAAAAATAATACATTGGAAGACACTAATGTGAAATTCTCCCTTATCGTAGGGGATAGAATTTCATGGCCCATTTTTTTCTTTTGATTTTTGTTGTTGTTGTTGCTATTTCTTAATTTCAGGGTCATTATTACTTACAAAAAAAGGTCTGAATCCACAAACTCTGTTACCACGAAGCCTGTATATATGTATTTATCTTTCTGCCTCACATATTTTCTGTGTATTTTAGGTTGTGTTTTTTAGGGGGAGAGGGGAGTTGCTTTATCATTTTATAGTATGGGTTTTTGATTTATTACATACTTTTTGGTATGTGAAAGCAAGTCATAAAGGAATATCATAACATAGTACAAAAAGTGATGACAGATAGAAAAATAATATTAAATCCTAAAATAAAAATTAAATGAAAGAAAAATTAAGAAAGACCAGTGTTATTGTAAGCAACTATAACCAAGGCCTTAAAACGAAATGATTCCCATCGTAGTTCATATATGAAATCAGTTTGAAAAACAAACATGAATCCTGATGTTTGAGGCAAGGTGAAAAGCAAAGAATATGAGGAGGACAGTGAGTGTAATTATTGTAGTAACAAGTGACACACTGAATTGAGGGACCCATCAATTATATTGTCCCTTTGAATTTCCACAGCAGCATTAGGGACTCTCAGTGAAATGTATCCTTGGAGACACAGGATATTCTATTTAAAGTTAAGAAATTTTGCTCTGTGAACAAGGACATCCTATTCCCACAAATAATTTTCTGGTATTTTAGAATCTCAGGACATTATCTGCTTTGAAATATTTTTATTCTTTATTGGCTGTTATTTGGAGACATGTGGACTTGCTATCACAAAGTCTATGGTAGACTTGCTAATCAGAAAAGACTTCCCGTATCTTCTAAACCATAGTCTTAAAATAGCATTTTTATAGTATAGAAAGACACTCTGTCAACTCTGTTATTTCTATCATCAATATCTAAAGAATCTGTTGAGTGGCATTATTTGTCACCATACAAATCGTATAGTTACCCAGCAATACATACCTTCCGGATGAGGGAATCCCGGTTCCCGCAGCTTTCAGGATATATATATATCCTGAAAATAATGGTAGATACCTGTCAATTATACATTTGTTCAAAACCATAGAATGTACAACACCAAGAGTGAACCTTAATGTAGACTGTGGACTTAGGTTGAAAATGGTGTGTTAGTGTAGGTTTATCGGTTATTAACAAATGTACCACTCTGGTCAGGGGTGTTGGTTGGTGGGGAGACTATGTGTGTATTTGGGGTGGGGATGGGATATGGGAACTCTGCTTAATTTTGCAGTAAACCTGAAACTTCTCTGTAAAATAAAGGCTATTGAAAAGTTAAAAAAAAAATAAAGATTTCTGAGGGAACAAAAGGAGGAAATATCAAATTGTCCTTAGACATCTCACAGCAGAATCCAGTATCAGAGACAATGTAGCAATATCCACACTGTTCTTTTAGAAAGAAAAGTTCAGCCCAGTCAAATTGCCACTCAAGTTTAAAGACAAAAAGCATTTTTAAATAGGAAAGAAGTCTGAAAATAGCACCCATGAGCCTTTCTTGGGGAAAAAAATCTACTTGATGCTAAAATATAGACAACTGGAGCTAATTAAAGAACTCAGCTATTGGAAGGTCATTGTAAAAAGCATTGGATCCATCTTAATATAGGACTAAAAATAACACTAGGGAGAATGTGGTCAAAAACAAAAAGCAAGGGTTACGAACTCTAATTAAAAAAAATACTGAAAACAAACAGAAAACCAAACAGTAGGTTTAGAGGGAGGGTGACAGCATTGCTGTTCCCTGTTTCATAGCAAGGCATCCAGTGATACTGTCAACAACTGAATAAGCTACACACACACACACACACACACACACACACACACACACACCAACATCTTCATGGTCTTCATGGGGGAATTTTCTTACTTAAAAGGATATTTTAGAAATCAATATCTTGATAGTGAAGAAATATTTTTGTAAAAATTAACAATTCCTTCCCTGGACGAGTAGCTCAGTTGGTTAGAGCATTATCCCATTATGTCATGGTTACAGATTAGATTCCCAGTCAGGTCACCTACAAGAATCAACCAATAAATGCATAAATAAGTGGAAAAACAAATCAGTGTTTCCCTCTCTTTCTTCCTTCCTCTCTATCTCTAAAATTAATAAAATGAAATAAAAATCTTTAAAACTTAGCAATTCATTCTGTTTCACTTCATTTTCTTTTTATTCTGTTGAATCAAGGAACATTAATCACTTCTCATTTTTAAAACACCATGTATAGCATCATCTCATTTTTTAGCAACTGATTTTTTCCCTCTTTTTGTATAACTTCTGTGATTTCTTCTATGTAGATGTTCACCCAATAACATTGGCGATTTCTGTTGATATTCTAGGTGATTTGTTGCTGTCTTTTATATTTTATTTTTTAATATAACAACAAAGTAATTACTCAGTTATAAGTTATATTTGTTAAGTAGAAGAATAAGTATTTGAGGATTTTTCACTACAGTAATGCATGAGATTGTAATATTCTTGAAAAAAAAGAAAGGTCTGCATTATATTTATGTTCTTCATGACACTGTGCACAGAACAAATGCTCAATAAATGTTTCTTAACCAGAATTGTACAGTATTTTCTCTATTTAGACTTAAGACTAACCAGAGAGAAAACACCCTGAGAAATCATCATGCAAGTCTCCTCTAAAGAGATTCCCATTGAATTTCATTTGTTGTGTCTCCTCAAAGCACTTCAGTGTGTTCCCAGGCTAATACTAACCCCTGGATAACCATCTTTTGGAGCTACACTCAGACAATTATTTTACCGATGTGTTCATTACTTCATTTGAGCACCTCTTATGTGTAAGTACCTTTCTGTGTTGTACATACAGCAGTGAGCAAAACAATGTTCCTATCCTCAAAGAGCTTACATTTTAGTAAGTGAACACAGACAAGAAGTAAATAAACAAGTATATAACTTCTCATATGATGATAATGCTATGAAAAAATACTATAGGTAAGAGAAGAAGAATGACAAGGCAAGGGACATAGGGTTGTCACAGAAGGCCTGATAAGCTGATATTTGACCAGAGACATTAGTGACTTAAAATTGAGCAAGGCATGTGGATATCTTTCGAGGATCCTTTCAGACAAAAGGTTGGTCAAGTGCAGAGTCAAGGGTTGATCATAGGTGTTGACTAAGTGACAGAATGAATGGAGAAAGCATTTAATGAGATGAAGACAGATTTAGCCAGATGGGTGGGACAGGGGTATATGGGACATTAAGAGTTCATTTTAGCTGTATTTAGTTTGAGGTGCCCTTCAGGCATCCAAACTGAAGGTTTGAGTAAAAAATCAGGTAGATGAATCTGGAAGCCATAGTACATGTTGAGTTATATGGGACTACAGGTCAAAGGACATGTATAATTAACTTAAAAATATGTATAGAGCCAAATATATAATCTTAATGTATCACAGGTTAAAATAATCATAAATATTTCCCCTTAACAAATAATCTACTGATTTTGAGAAATATAAGATAAATTGCAAAAACAGTTTTCTTTGTAAGCAATTTATTCTTTCAATTTGTGTCCAAGAAGAAAAGCTTCTGGGTCAGAGCTATGGTGTGGTTTTCTTTCTGCTGGTCATTTGAAACAACAAAGGCTAGGGCTTGTCAAAATAAGGCTTTACTGAGTGGAGGTAAGAGCCGTTGCACCACTGTACCCTGTGCTTGTTGGCCTGGCAGGACACAGTGTCCTGCGGTCAAGCATAAAGGCCATGAAGGTTGAAGAGCCACTGCATCGTTGGAGCCAGTGCTCTGAGAAGCAGGTTTACTACTGCAGTGGGTTTTCAATGCAGCCAGCATAACAACAAAGACATTCTGCCAGTTAGTGAAGGATGGAGGGCTGCAGGACAAGCCATGCCAAGACTCGGCAACCATGGCTCCTAGAGAACAGAACATTCCATGCCCTCATCCCTTTTGCCTCATATTCCTCAATTGCTAATGTTTCATGTTGATGCTAGTCCCCAACAGCTTACCCACAGCCTCAGTGACATTTCCTCCTTCTCTCTATCCCTTGAGTTTAACTAACACTGAAGTAGAGAGATCAGTGGATTTCAGTTAGGCTCAGCATTGTGCTCCCTGGCCCAGTTCTATCCTGAGCAGCAGCCAAAACTTGAGATGTTGTGGACATTCAAGCAATGTGGCACACTTAATTCAGAATATGGGATATTCTAATTCTTCCTGTCTAGAAAATGAGCATCATATCTATATGCCTCATAAAGATGCAAGGATGTATGTATCATAAAATTGTCGTCACGAGGATGTCTAAATAGAGGAGATAAAGTATAAATAAGCATTGCTCATTTAGGATCAAGAAACTATACATTACATCTAGAGTGCAGAATTTATAAGTAAACCCTAAATGTAAACTGAGGTTTCCATGTCTCTTGAAGATCTCAAAGTTGATTCAAACTCAGATCCTCCCATTCCATAGTCAGTGATAGTCCATCATCTTCCCCCATGATGTTCATCATGGGCCCCTCTACCCCTTATACCTACACCCACTTGCACCATCTCTCTTTCCCACCATATCTAGCCACACTCCAAACTGAACCCCTTCACTGGTTTTTCACACACACATACACACAAAAGACTCATTCACACAAAGCATCTGACAAGTTTAGTAGCTTTTCTAGAGATTTGAAGGGGAACAGGGAGGGGGTCCATTATATACAACATGCTGTTGGTCACCTCACTGGCTTTCTCCCTCCTTTCTTCCCCTCTTTCACCTCCAAGGCCAAACATAGTCTTTACCGTGTTCATAGCAAGTCTGGTTCTAACAGCAAGTGTAGCTTCTCTGGACTGTCAGCAGCCTTGTGTACTCAGTCATAAACCTAACATTCTTCTCACCTTGTACTTGCTTTGAGTCTCACTGAACTCCAATACTTCATGGATCCACCAGACTTCTATGCTCATGGGTATTATAATCATCATATGAAATGGAGCCTCAAAGAACACAGACACAGATATTGCACACATCTCCTCTGCTCACACATGCTCCCTTGTCCCATTGGATTTTACTTACAGAGCACAAGTTCCAAGATAAGATATTAAGAATCTCAAGATGGCAGCAGGAGGGCATTAAGCCAAGGGTATGAAACACTTCTGAGTGTGGTGCCCTCTGTGCTGCTCCAATAGCATGCCCATGAAGCAGCAGACCCTGGAAGTCGGTCTTTGGTCCAAATCAAGCCTTCAAATTTCTGCAGCCCTGACTGATACCTGATTGAACTGTATGCGATTCCAAATCAGAAATACTCAACCAAGCCTGCCCTAATATGTGATCCATGGGGACTGTGAGCGATAATAAGTATATGTTATGCATGAACAAACTAGTGATATGAGTCTCAGTAAAATTCAGATTCATAGATTCTAATTCAGGGCCAGGTTTTAGCCAAGGAATATGCATTTTAGCAGTAATCTCAACCATCAGGAAAGTGCATATCAAAACCACAATGAGATAGCACTTCATACCCACTAGGCTGGCTATATAAAAAAAGATAGATAGTAACAAGTGTTGACAAGGATTTGGAGGAATCGGAATCTTCACAAGTTGCTGGTCGGAATGTAAATGGTGCAGTCACTTTGAAAACAGTCTGGAAGTTCCTCAAAGGGTTAAACATAGAGTTACCAGATGAGCCAGCAATTCCATTTCTGGATATGTACCCCAGGGAATTTAAAAGGTGTCTACAAAAATATTGTCTACAAATATTCATGGCAGCATTATTCATATTAGGCCCAAAGTGAAAACAACCCAAAAGTCTGTTAACTGATGAGTGGATAAAAATAATATATGGTACATCTAAACAATGGAATATTATTGGGTAATAAAAATGCAATAGTGATACATGCTATAACATAGATAAATCTTGAAAACACATGCTAAGTGAAAGAACTCAGTCATAAAAGATCACTTATTTTAAGATTCCATTTATATAAAATGTGCCCAGTAAGCAAATCTATAGAGACAGAAGGTAGATTAGTTATTGCCTAAGCTGAGAAGGTTGGAGAGAAATGAAGAGTGACTCCTAATGGGGAAGAAGTTTCTTGTGGGAACGATGAAAATGTTCTAAAATTGATTGTGTTGATGGTTGTACAACTCTGTGAATATGCTAAGAACCACTGAATTGTACACTTTAAACAGGTATGCTATGTAAATTGTCTCTCAACAAAGCTATTATACAAAATAATAATCTCCCCATGATTCCAATTTTTACACGAGAAATTCCACTCTAGGCTTTTAAAGTTGATATTCATTTAAAATGAAAAGCATAACTGTAATAATTCTAATTCATTATTATCTTACTATGTTCACCATTTACGCCTTTCTAAAGAGAAAATACAGCATGAGACAAATGAGGGAAAACTTGGGGTAAAACATCTTTAACTTTAGTCCCGAATGACTTTTAACCCATCCAGCTTTCTTGGCAAAGAACAAAAATAATGAGAGTAGCAGGAGGGATTGAAATGAACTCTTGAGACGAGAACAAGTGTGTCAGAAAGAGAACAACACTAATAGCCCCTCTTCAGTCTGTAAAGAGGAACTTTAATTTCTCCATGAAGTGGCTTCTTTGCTTCTTGTTAAGATGCCCTGTCCAGGGCTGGCCACCATGAGCGTTATTAATTTTGCTTTTTCTGTGATGTAGAGTCTCTTCTCTTAGCTGGGATCTGATGACAAGAAACAGGATGCACCTTATAATTTCAGTGAAGGCAGTTTGTATTCTGATTTGGCCTCTGTTGATGCCTAGCATTTCACCTTTTCTCTGTAGAGCTTGAAAACACAGTAATTATTTAATTGCATGGGTTCTATTTGTCATTTGCAGGGTTTGAGCTCTATTGAAACCAAAGCTGAACCTGCAGGCAGAAAACAAAGACTTTGCTCTAAAGAGCTTCCCTCCTGCGGTGTGCACAATCCTCCCTTTCTCTTACAAAATGGGGAAGATAAAAAATGCCCAGCCTTAAAGATAAGATCTGAACTCTTCAAAAGAAATTATCATCTTAAATTTGGTGTCTATACAATGTATAGAAACACTTGCATTTATTTCTCATGTAACTCATGAATTAAGAATGGAATAATTTCGGGACTTCAAAAATCCTTTTTAAACATCTAAGGTGACCAATATCATTTTAAGAACTATAAAGTGGAGTTGTAAATAGGGAGCAAAGCAGATTCTCATGATTACACTGGTTATACAAAAGATTTTGTTATAGATTCAGAGGTTATAATATATACCACTGTATTCATAATCAAGATTTCAACTGGGAGGAATAAAAAGCTTGATTTCAGCCCTAAGCACCTCCCAGGGAGGGACTGCGCATTATTTATGTTAGCACCAAGCCCAGAGTGCGGTGTATGGCCTGGAGCATAGCTGATGCTCAGTAAATGGCATTTACAGAATTGCCTTGAGAACTTTCCTGGTCCCCTTGGACACCCCCCTTTTTGCTTTCATTTATCCCAAATCACTATTCTGCAAGTGGCTTTAAGTATTGCCTTGTGTGGCCTTGTCTGTGTTTACCCCTGCACAGCAAGATGCGTTATAATGGGGCCTCACTTCTTCCATTAAGTGCTGTGTGCCATGAATTGCAAGGTATCAAGATCATGTTTTAGAGATGACTAGAATTTACCAAATTTTCAAACTGTCTCGATTGAAAAGGGGGCATATCCATCCCCCAAAAACTGTGTCCGATCAGTTCCATTTAGCAGTAGTGCCATTCATTTGAGCAAAATGTTTGGGTTCTTCCCAGTTCTGTTCTAGGAAGCTTACTCTAGAGCTCATGGGAGAGCCTGGTGAGATGGAGAGGTGAGTAGGAGGGAAGCTATAGAAAATAAAGAACACAAAATCCCAGGAACATGTCCTGCTAATTGATAGGTTTAGCCAAGAGCACTGCAGTGGGCTATAGGCTCTGTTTTATATGAGACCCTCATGAGTCTCCATCAAATGGGAGAGGCCTGAAGAGTGCCTGCTTTTCTGGGGGAACCTAAATCTCCAGTAATGGAAAAATACACCACCACCTCCTTAGTAAGAGAATCAAGTGAGTTGTGTTGGAATTTTAAAAGTCATATCCCTTCTTTTTATTCATGAAAACATGCTGTAATGTTGCCACTTAATTCTAAAGAAATTCTATTTAAGTGAACAGGAATAAATTAGCATAATTTAATTAAAAAATATCCGCTCTTTGTTTTAAAAGCATATTGAAGGAAGCAAAAACAGTAATAAATCATGTTTTTATCACCATGGAACTTCGGTTTCTAGAGGTAAAAGTCTAGTCTTTGTATAGATACCCATATCATACTTTGAACCCTCTAGGTCCATCCTGTTGTAGATGACAAGATTTCATTCTTCTTTATGGCTTAGTCATATTCCATTGTACATATGCACCACTTTTTTTTTTTAATTCTCATCTGAGGATATGTTTTTCTTTGATTCCAGAGAGGAAGGAAATGGGTGGCCAGGGAGAGGAGAGAAAAAGCCTGGGATCGAACCCGGAACCTAGGTATGTGCCCTGACTGGGAATCGAACTTGCCACCTTTCAGTGTACTAGACAATATTTCAACCACACTGGCCAGTGCACACCACTTTTTTCTTCATTCATCTATTGATGGACACTTCCAAAAAGCATGTTCTTTACTTGTTTTACAATTTCTTCTTTTTCAGTGTCACTTAAATGTTATCCTTAATTTTATCAGAACATCCAAGAAGTTCCTAATTACTCTTTTCTTGACTTTGTTTTACCCCCATTCAACTCTACATGTGTCCGAACGAGATTTCCTTTTTTTTTCTACTTGTGACCTCTCGAATTCTCATTTCCTTACTTTGATTATTCAGATCTTTTATTTTTAATTTTTTAGACTTATTAGTAACTCAGTTATTGATTTCTTGGAGTTATCTACCCAGGCAATACCGCTTGTTCTGAATAGTGTCTTAACTATGTGATGATTCAGCTAAGCAGTGGTTTTTCTCAGGCCCCTCAACTGCATCAGGTTTCCATGACAACACAGCTTCCGTTGATAGTTTTAACTTTTGTAGATCTGAATTCCAAGGTGTCCCACATCCCTCACCCCGTCTTTCTCCATTACTGTACTTCAGTGTCATATTTCACTGTGGGATGTTCTGTAATTTTATCCATATGTCTCTAAGCTCAGGTGTTTTGAATATGCAAATGAGGTTCTTTTTATACATAAAATTAATTTTATCTAGTTTGGGTCATTTAGATTCTTGACAACTGTTGACAGAGATGTAGGAATACACTGGCTGAAATTACTTGCTTTCCAGTTTTTTCATACTCACACTGTCACATTCACATCCAAGGATAATTGATGGGTATGTCACCGTGTTCATTAAAATTATGACCCATCCTGTCATTTAGGAAGGATCTGTCATACATCCAGGAACAAACCTCTATTTTCAGCCCTTTATGACTTTTCTATTCAATAATTATTGTGGCATGAGAAGCCCAAAATGTCTCTCAGCTCAGAAAAAAAATTTCCCCACTCTCTTTCTAAAGGGTAGTGTCTAACTTTAATTATTTCTCATTCTGTGAAGTTGGGAATGATATTGGTTTAATGTTTTTTTCCCAATAAGTCACACGAATTCTGTAGCATTTTTGCCTCTTTGGAGTGTTCACATATACTTGGTAGAATTAATATTTGAAGATATGATGCAAATTGAAAAATCAAAAGAGCTACTGTATCAGTTTTTGGGGTGAGTGGAGGAAATCAACAACTGGGGGTGGGGCAAAGGGTCTTGAAATGTGTACACTGTCCTAAAATAAAATAAAATAAAATAAAATAAAATAAAATAAAATAAAGCAAGAGATTCAACAGGATTCCTTCCAGCAGCCTCACAAAAAGATGCTTGAAAAGCTAGCAAGTAGAGGGGGCTGAAGAAGTAAATCAAGGTTGACAAACAAAGGGAATTGTGAGTGGAAAGTTCTCTTAGGCACAACTTCTGCTTTTTATTTTAATTGAGGAATCATGCTCTCTAGCGGCATCAATTAATGTGACCCTTTCCTCATTTTTGTCCCCAAAGGGTCTACTGTATTTCTGCATCACTCTCTATATGTATAGCCACCATAATACTCAAGTTCCTAATTCCCTCACCACTATATTCCTCCCATTGCCTCTTAGCTTTCCCCACATCAGCCATTCTCTGCTCCTCCTCTTCAGTGTTGTTTAAATGAGATAATGCTTATATTGCTTAAAACAGTGTCTGGTATGTAGTTAAGTGCTCATAAAGGTTGGATACCATTATTCATTCCTCCAGTCAAACCTTCTTGACTGGAGGAATGAAAACATTTCTTTTGTTATATTATCCACATAATTGTGACTCTTGGTGAGTCCCTACTCCAAACCCAAAATCTTTGGCTGGACAGCTGAGGCTCATACTTAACTGGCGAGCATGTGTCTCCTGCTTAGGTCTTAATCATCCCTGCTCTGCTAACATTTCTATAATCCTAGCTAACATATATGCATCATCATCTGTATTTCTCACACCTACACATGCAGTAGGTATTTATCATCCCAATTTTACAGATTAAGAAATTAGAAAGCTTAAGCAATTTATTAACAATGACCTGGCCAGGACATAGCTTAGTCAGAGCTTGAACTATGCAACCTCAAAGCCTATGATGGTCCACTGGACTCCTCACACCACTAACTGAAAGACCTTCACTCCAATCTATACCCTCTTTGGACCCCCCTCCCCAACTTTTTTGACTAGTCACAGGGACATCAACCTTTCTCTCTGTTAATCCTCTGAGGCCACAGTTATTCTGTCTTCTTATATATGTATTTTTTTCTATATTGGATGTCCATATTATCACTTCAATCATTTAGTTCCTTCTCTATGGCAGAGGCTGGTGTATCTTTCTTTCAATCGTCATAGTTGTCTGGACTAGCACTTTGAGTGGAAGTTTATAAGAAGTATGTGAGCAAATGAGCAACAGCAGAAGCATTGGGCTTTCAGCTGGGTTTTTTGTTTTGTTTTCTGAAAACTTTTTAAGGAGGAGGTTCCTGCTAAACTCAGTGACTAAATATGAGGAGAGAAATGCTAAAGCGCTGAACCAAATCTTCTGTAGTCTTAACCCTGGGCATTCTGACAGGAATCACCAGTCCGGGCTGAATATGCTACACATGGCTGGCTTCCCCGTGCTGTGGAGCCACATGTGACCAAAGAAACTGGAGGAAAGGTCTATGGGATGCTGGCTTTCTGTTCCCAGGACTGTTACGGGGAGTGAAAAGGACAGGTCCACTGTGCAGGAGCACCCACTCCCCTGCAGATCTCAGTTGAGAATGGAACTGAGACTTCATGAATAACTGGACTGTGAACTGAAAAGCAAACCACTCAGCCATGAACTTTGTTTCCTACCTGCATGAATTGATCTTCTCTATAGTCTTATCTCTACGTAAATGTCACTGTATCTAAGATATGCCAGAAAATAAAGCCTATGAGAGGTGATTCTGGGTGGAGTTGGAAATGGCTATGTTGTCAGCACCAGAAAGCAAATGCAAACTTGTGGTGTGAATGTAATGTATGTGATTGAATGTATTGGAGAGATTTTAGTGGCATGCAAGGCCATATCTGCCATCCAAGGGTCCTTTGTATGCTTGGGTATGTTCAGTTTGGTCCCCCAGTATTCAATAGCTGCCCGGAAGAGACTTACAGCAAGCTGCTGGTAACAGGGTCCAGGGCTCGGCTTCCATCCTCAAGGGCCAGAAGGAATCCTCACTAGCTTTCCAACTATGAGTCCAGATGTGTCCTTGAAAAGGAGAAGTGAGGAGGCCACGTGTAAACATTTGATGGTGTTAAGTCTCACCCCTTTCCGAGTGCAGGTTCTAACTTGTGACAATTAACTCCACTGGCTATCAAGTTGAATGGACCCAACCAGACAGAAAAAAGAGAATGTGGATGGACCCACTTAAATGGTCAGAAACTCAGGAGCTGGTGTATGAATTTTGAAGAGAACTTGAATGCCTCTGATCATCAGCGTTGCTTTGCTTTCTGCTGCTGCTGCCTTGGTCCTTTGGAAGGTAAAGTGAATGCTTTGGTCAGACTGCATGTGTTCTAAATCCCAGAAAAGTTGGGTTTTATCTATGTATCACACACACTGTTGTGAAGAGAAATAAGAAATCTATCTTGCTTTTGTAGCTACAAATTCAGAAAAAGGTTTGAGTGCACTCTTCAACAAGAAAGATATTTATCATACCGGCTGCTTCTAACCTGCTACCTTCAGGTGCCTACCTAATCCTCTTGTAATGCTTTCTGTTCTCAGCTTTAATTTTTCCCTTTTGTAGGCTTACACTGGATCCCTCATGTTATTGAAATGTTTCTCTGTGTGTTTATTTCCGAAGGATGTATAAGTAGTGTGAGGTATACTAATGAATACTAATGCCACTTATTCTATTTTTACTCACTCATAATTTTCTTTTGGTTTGCGCCTTTGTGTTTGGTTCATTTTTTTCTCTCTCTCAAAACCTCAGCTAAGTCTGTTAATCTCTTGTGTATGAATAGATCTCCAGTGGGAGACTTTGCCACCAACCTGAGGACTATAGCTTTTCAAGTTTCAGCACAGCTTCATGACTATGAGTAGTCCTAATGGATGTGTCAAATCCAAAAAAATTTTGTAGGTTGCCTATTGTTTTTAGGACAAAAATTTCAGGTGAAAATATACTTGATTATTTTAAATCACTGGATTCAAACTACACTATGAAGATTTCATTGTGACCCATTTATGAGAGAGGAAGGACTGTAACATACCATATTTGGGCTCTTAAATTGGCACCCCTCATGACTTTTTAAAAAATATTTTTATTGATTTTAGAGAGGAAGGGAGAGGGAGAGAGATAGAAACATCAATGATGAGAGAGAATAATCGATCGGCTGCCTCCTGCACACACCACAACCTAGGCATGTGCCCTGACTGGGAATCGAACCGTGACCTCCTAGTTCAGTGATGGTAAACCTATGACACGAGTGTCAGAGGTGACACACGAACTCATTTTTTTGGTTGATTTTTCTTTGTTAAATGGCATTTAAATATATAAAATAAATATCAACAATATAAATCTTTGTTTTACTATGGTTGCAAATATCAAAAAATTTCTATATGTGACACGGCACCAGAGTTAAGTTAGGGTTTTTCAAAATGCTGACACGCCGAGCTCAAAAGGTTCGCCATCACTGTGACTAGTTCATAGGTTGATGCGCAACCACTGAGCCACACTGGCCGGGCATCCTCATGACTTTTTACATCACTATTCTCATATTCTTTTTATCATCCTTCAAAACTAGTTTTCAGTTATTTACTCTTTACTAAAGAAACACAGCAGGAAGTGAAGGTATTTTTTTTATCAGCATTCATTCTTTTATCCCACCAACTTTTTTCAGGGTCATTATTTTTCTTCTGTATTTGGTTGCTCTTCACTTTAACTTTGAACACTACCAACCCAAAACGTAGGGTTTCCAGGCTGAGACCCATAACTCAGGGCAGTTGTGCACAACTAGTCAGGAGACAACTCGGCAAGAGATGAATGGTTCAGCAGAAGGACAATTACCACAGAACAAAGCAAAGGGGGAACTAAAGAGTCGCTATTATGGCTGCATTATATATATTAAACGAGGCAAGCTGTCCTAGAAGCATAGCTCTTCCCTGGCATCTCTCTGTGATGATTTATGATATGGTTACATTGAGTGTCCTTGTGGCCTCATATGCAGCAGACATTACTTTGATTTTCTTTTTCTCGAGCTTTATTTCATTCCACAGAGCACAAAGAAAGCCAGAGAGGTTCCTGTTCAATGCACCGTACTCCCTTTGAGCTAGGTCCCTTCCTGTTGACAGAGAAGGGGGAATTTGGGCTGACAAATTATATCTGGTAGAACAGTGATTAACAACAGTAGACTCTTCTCACTTTTACTGGAATACTACTCCTTACCGCTCCCCCCACCCTCCCCGACCAGTAACATAAGATACTTTTTCTTTCATATGTTTTTTCCCCAACTATAAAATTCAGAATATAACTATGCATTGAAATAATTTTTATTTCTTTATCTCTTCAACTGAGCCAGATATTTTCAAATACATCATTATACTATTTAAATTTCAACATACCTAAGAGATAGATATAATCACTAAATCCATTACAGAAGTTCCACACATCGCATACTTAGTAACGGGCAAAACCAGAATTCAAGCTAGAGCAGTCAGGATTAAAGCTCAAAAGCCATATACTGTCCAGTACCTGATGCTAAAGTCTTGCTTAATTTGCCTATATGAGACACATCATGACTAAAAAGAAGGGATCTTCCATGCCAACAACTCATTCTGAGCACTCTTCCTTTAAAAACGCAGACTCCAATGTAATTATGTTTTTGTACTCTGGCCCTTAAGCTCATTCTTACCCAACTGAAGCATTATACTTAAGCACCAGGTTAAAGGAGGTCATTTTAGGACAAAAAGGAAGGGACTGTGCTTATTTTAACTGATATAGAAACATTTCAGGTCCAATTATAAGTCACTATTTAAGCCAAAGGAAAAAAAAATAGTTATTGTTTTGATGGCCTACTGTGACACTATGAAAGAAATCATCAAATCACACAATTCACAAAGAAAATGGCATCCTTTCACCAGTTGGATGATAGCAGCATATAATCAGAATTCTGAGACCAGATTTTTCCCCAGTTTGGAATGAAATTATGGGTCTGAGTCATGTTTGTTTTTCATTTCTTCTTTCAGCTTCAGAGAGGCTAGGAACTGGTTTAACATCTAAAGTTTCTGAGTTTCTTTTTCATTGAGTAAAAGAGAACATTTACATTTGTTTATTGACCCAGTACTAACCACTTCAATTAGTGTTATACTTGATACTTTAGCTGAGTTTTCTCATGTCTTAGATTGGATTCTTCTAGAGGCAGACCGGAGGCAAGCATTTGAGAACAAGTAATTTATTTGGGAGGTGATCCCAGAAAAACAGTAGAGAAGTGAGACGGGTAAGGAAATAAAACCAACCAAAGGTGTGTTTATGAAGCCAGTTACTACAGCGAGCAACTGTAGATGGGTTACTTCACAAACCATCTGTGTATACCTGTTAAATTAGATAAATCCAGTAGTTGAGATCGAATGTGTATAAACGTATAGCAGGTTGACACTGTCATAATATACACATTGATTTTTATGGTATTTTGCAAAAACATTGTTCAGAAATAAACAAAAACTTTTACCTCACAACTGCATGGGTTGGGAAACATCAGTACGGAGCAGATGTTTCAGAGTTAACTTGCCCCAGGGGTGCTTGTACACCCAGGCAAGGCAGTATGTTAGTGCTGCTCCTGGAAGCTTTAATAACTCATCTCTCCCAGTCTGCTGTGCATGTGGGCAGAGGAGGCAAAGAAATGCAGGTGTTAGCTTTTGGAAGTTGGATAGAGCACCAACATTTGCTTCATTTTCTTTTAACTGAGAACAATACCGGTAAGTTTTTCTAGAAATAATCATATGGCTAGGGCATGAAAACAAACTGAATCAGCAGGGCATTGGATATCCTCAGAAAGCATTCTTACTTCCTCTTTGATCTTGATATTTTCTTACCACCTTTGTAGAGATTCTCACATTATTGATATGATTATGACATAAATTCTCTTACTCCCTTCCCAACCACACATTTACACACCATTTCTAGGGATTATTTGGTGTTTTAAGAGCATCCCCCCAGGGGTTTCTGCTTCCAATAGGATGATGGAAGCTCCTACTGTACAACACTCCCACAGATGAACATTTATCGACTTGAGCAAAATACACACAAAAAAAGTCTACGTAGAGGCTCTGGAGAGTGATCAAAAGCAGGGAGATTTTGGAAAGGAGTCAAAACTTGGAAAAAGGCATGAGTGAAATTTCTGGTTTTACAGACTTAGCCTGTGTGCGTGATACAGGACAACTAAGGTGAAACAAAAGTTTATTGTCTGAGTATAACCACGTCTGCCCACTAAGACAAATAATCAACAAATTCAGAAAAATATTCCAAAATCCAGAATCTCAACAATATCACATCCATAATGTCTAGGATATGATCCAAAATGATTTAACAATAACAATAAAAACAAAAACAAGGAAATGTCGCCCACAAAAGGTAATATACAGATATAAACTGAAAGATAACCCAGATGTTGGATTTATCAGAAAGAACTTTAAATTAGCTATTATAATTATGTCTAATGAGGCAAAGGAAGATATTTTTATAACAAGTGAAAAGACAAATATTCTCAGCACAAAAAATAGAAAATACGAAAAAGAACCAAATGGAAATACTAGAATACCTGAGGTTTTTAAAAAGGATGAACTTAATAGGCAGAAGGAAGAACACTGAGGGAAAAGGCATTGAAATTGAACACAGGTAAATAGAAATCACTCCAATTTTTCAAAATTTGTTGAAAGACAAAAAATTATAAATTGAAGAAGCTTACAAACCCCTAAATAGAATATATATAAAGAAAATCATGCCTAGTCACATTATAGTAAACTGATTTTAAAAACAAAGACAAAAAGAAAATCTCTACAACAGCCAGAGCTAAAGTGGCACATTACATAGAGAGGAACCAGAGTTCTCATCAGAAAATAGGAAGACTGGAAGATAGTGGAATGATACCTTTAAAGTGCCAAAAGGAAAAAAAAAACAACCAATGTGACAATCTAAAACTGAATATCTAACAAAAAAGGATTTTTTAATAAGGAAAATAAAACAAAAATACCTTCAGATTAAATAAATCTTAAGGGAATTCATTTTCAATACAAGAAATGCTAAAAGAATTTCTGTAGCCTGAAGGAAAATGACAAAAGAAAAAATGTGGACCTTTGGGAAGGAATAAAGAGTATCAGAAATGGTAAATATCTTGGTAAATAGAAAACTTATTTTCTATTTAATTTTAAAAAATAAATAGGATTTCTTAAAACAAAATATCAGAACATTGTCTTGTGATTTTAAAATGTATTTAAATACATTTTAAATACAACTATAGCATTAAGTTTCCAAGAATTAAAGAAACCCATATGATTTCAAGGTTTCTATGTTTTATATGAAGTAATACATATTAACTTTATATAGACTGTGAAAAGTTAAGGATATATACTATTGTCCCTGGAACAACCACTAAAATGTGCAGAGTAATAATACCAATAATAAGTTAAAATTGAATTTTAAAAATGATTCAAATCATTCCATTTATTATTGCCATCAAGGTCCATTCATATTGTCACAAATGGCAAGATTTCTTTTTTTTTCCTCATAAGCCAAATATTGTTTTTGACAGGAAAATACATGTTGAAACTTTCTAAAAATGGAGAGCAATATAATCAAATGCCTGGGAAACCAGATGGAATATTTATTAATAAATTTTAAAAAGACCCTTTAATAACAAGATGCATTTAATTCTGTTTTATTTTAGATATTTGTCCAGAATATATAAAGTCTATTTATTAGTCATGGTTTTTTGTGAAGTACCCTCTGGAGCTGAATGTACTCAGACATGGGACCTAAGGTATTTCTTCTTTGTTACATACATATGCATTTTTAGTTTTACTTGAGGGAAATAGAGTTGAATAAACAGGTAATATTTTGAGCTGATAAAGTGGTTTGGAGAAAGCAGAGCTTTCCAGTCATTTCTTTCTGGATTTAAAGGGTTCTAAATATAAACCTTAGCAACACTGCTGGTCATCAGCATAAACAAGATAAAGTGAGCATCTTTATTAGTAACTCAAGTCCCATGGTTTGGGTTTGCACAGCACTCTGCAAGTGACCTTCTGATATACTGTTGTTTATGTTTGCACTTTAAATTTTATATTAGAGGGAAAATGAAAAACAGGTGCATCACATTATATTTTCACACTGTGGAAGCATAAGGAAGAACTTCCTTACAATGAGATATCCATGTGTAGGTCCTGTGATGATTTACCAGCTGTCAAGGGTTTTGCGAGGTGGTAGGATTTTAGATCTCTGTGGCTCTGGGGGCTTCTTCTAAAATTTTGAATTCCTAGTTTGTTTGACTTCAAGATAGAGGTTTTTCACTGTTGCCTTATAAATGTTTATTTCCTCACTGTCTTCTATGTTCTCTACCCCCAACACCTCTGCTCTTCATGTCTAGTTGTCTTTGTCCCTGGGGACATTTGATCATCTCTCTCTCTCATGTCTAGTGCTTTTATGTTACTGCACTAGCCCCATGCTGGACAAGAAAATCCAGAAATGTCTAGCAGAAGCAGCAGGAAGCAAGGGACATAGGAGGTGAGCAATAAATAAAAGTGGCTTATTTTATCCTCAAAGTGTGCTGGACTAAGGAAAGTGATAGAAGAAAGGCTCTAAATGGGACACCCGGGCCTTGTAACTACTCATCAGTCACTAGTGTTGGAGTCATTTGCATGGAAGGAGCTGTCTTCTGCAAGGTCATCTTCCAACCTTTCATCTTGCCACCTTTTTACAGACACTTGCTGCTCTCATGCTACTTCCTGGTCATCTGGCTTTATTCACTGACAAAACTTATGTATACTATGTTCTCTTCTCTCAGAAGCCGTATCTCTGATGTTAGCTACCATGACAGACAATGCTGGCAAGAGTATGTATAGTTAATGTGTTATCCTTTTACAGGTAACACGTTGGCCTCACAGGGAGGGGTCTTATTATAGTCACTCTGCTCTCTGAAGGGCAGGCCAATGAGGGAGGCATTTGGAAGCCCTCTGGTGACCCCTGATTGCATCAGGCAGGCAGCTGCCCATCCTGCCTACTTTTAGGTCCCAGTTGGAGGAGTGTACCATTCCTCTGCCCATCATTGCTTCTCTTGTCCTCTCCCAAGTAACACTGCTACCCAGTGCAGCTGCTGGAAGGGCAAGGGGAAGAGGTGACTTGCCAAAGATGCCCTCTTCTGCATGTATAGACAGTAAGTGCAGTGGCACAGGTGACCCACAAACTATGTATGAGTCCCAACTACTGTAAAGTGCTGTATTAAAGTCACAGAGCTGGCATTGGTTTGAAAATTCAGGACTTTCCCAGGTGAAATACGAAATTGGCCCCCATACAGGAAGGGCAGGGAGAGACCCAAGAAAGAGGCAGACCACTCCAGATTGGTAGGTATTGGTTTTACCAAGCCAGGGCACTTACATACAAGGATTGTCTTGGGCAGCCACTCAATGAGTAGATCACCACACTTGCCCTCCACAATCTTAGGAGTTTATTATATAGGGGTCTTAACAGTGTTCAGTCATGCATACTGTCCAGATGGTCTCAACAACACCTTACCCTCTCAAGGCTGCATCCTTGAAAATAGCACCCACTGTGGGAAAGTTGGGCAAAAGGTATAGTCCAAGGACCAGGAGGAATTGACTAGCTTGAGAGTCAACTGGTGGTCACAATCTCTCGATGACCTTCTCCAACAGCTGGTAAGGGCAGAGCTTGGATTGAAAGTCAAATCTGTAGATTGCAAACCAAACCAATCCTAGTTGAATCCATCCTGGGAACAAAAAGAACTGCACATAAATCATCAGTGCATTTGATAATCTTTCATCTGAAAGTAACAACACATCTTATTTTGTATGTCATTGATTTATTTTCTCTACAACAAGATAAAAAGGGAAAGGAGTAAATGAGACTCAAAGAAAATAAGATGGCAGAGTTCTTGGAAAAATAGGAAAGGGGCATAATAATAGAAGAGACAACCCCTTGGATATTCAGATTTTTCAACAGACCAGTAACCAGCATTGTTTGGATATCAAATCTTGGCAGCTAAATTTCCGATGTACCAAACAGAAACAATGTTCCCTCATCAGTGATAAAGCTGGGAGCAGGTGAAGACCTCTGTCATCTCACCTACGTGTGTGGGAGGAAGCAAATGCCACCAACGCAGAGCAGCAGTCTCCAGGGCTTTGCAAGCAGTCTCCCTGGTGTAAACAGGTTGGATCTTTTCCCCTTCTGCACTGAGCTAAAAATAAATCTGATTCCCTCTAAGTGCCCCCTGGCCAGCTGCCTGCCATCTATTACTGGAAAAGACTGTGGAGGAATAATGACTAGTGCTTCCTGTGTTTTGATCAAAATGGCCTGAATTTACATTTTCAAGTTCAATATTGTATTTCCTTATAGAGAAAACTCTATTCCAGGCTCCCTCCTTCCCTCCTGTCTTCCCCATTTTTCAAGTGAAGAGATATATAGAAGCACCACAAAAGAACTTATAGGAATGGCTGTCACTATGACTTCAAGAGGCAAGTTATTGCCCTGTGGTCACACAGGAGTGGGAAAGGCTGGTCAGTGCTAAAGAACCACAGCAAACCTTTATTTCTTTTATTTTTTTCCCCTCTGGGACTGTTAGAACCCCTCTCTCTTAGCTTGGCTGAGGAGGAAGTTGATGACTAACTACACTTTCTAGTATGGATTCTGTGTGTATCAGGTCAGTACATCTTTTGTCCAGATGTTGCTAAGGCCATTGATGGCCTTCAATTTGATGACATTACTGGCAGAGCCAGCTTGTGAGAATCACCAATTCATGAGTCATTCAGAACCTGGTTTCCACCTATTGTTCTACCTGCCTAGTTCCATCACCAACCCTCTTCTCCATTAGTCTGCTCACCAGCCCTTAGGCACGTTGGAGATAGTCCTGCTTCCAAACACTTGCTCATACCATCTTCCATTCCCCTCTCCCCATCTACGTCTCTGCTTCTCTGTATTCTATTCATTCTTTAGGATTCATCCTCTGTGGAGCCTTTCTTTCCCTGGCCCTCTTTAACTTTGTTTCCCAAAATGAGGTCTATGCTCTCACAGCATCAGCATCTGGTTAGAAATACAAATTCTCCTGCCCCACTGAGACCTACTGAGTCAGATTCTTCAGTTTAATAAGACTCCCAGATGAGTTTTATGTACATGGATTTTGAGAAACACTAGTTTTAAAGTACCTGCTGCCTAGCACATTTGGCATTTAGTATCTGTCTCCCCAAATAGATCCTAAGCTCCTGAGGGGAGTGGCCTTGAGTTCTAGCTTTTTGTGTCCCCGATGCCATGTTCAGTGTCTGGTGATTGGATGTCATATAGTAATTCAGTAAACATGCAGCTAGGCACTGAGTTTGGGTCCAAAGATATTAATGTAATCAGGTCGCATCATTTTAAATGTTTTCAGGTGCTTCTTCCTACCCTAATTCTGTTTTCCTGTGGTCTCTACTTAAACAGTGGGCTTTAGTGCTTTAGAAGAAAGGTGGATTTCCCTTTAGCTGGTAAATTAGAATATTTCCTGAGTGCATTGCAAGATGATATATTGGATTTTCTAGTGCATGCAGCCTATTTGGCTTACTAATGAAGCCTATTATAAGCTATAGGGTAGAGAAAATTCCAGGTACAATGTAAGGAAAAGGGATGCTGCTAATCCCTTCTGGTCTCAATGGATTATGGGAAGAAGAAATTGGAAGTAGGGAAACAGGCTATGAGACATGCTTGTCTTGTCCCAACTCTTGGCCACAGTCCTGGAGCAGGGAAGTATAGATAAATCAAGGGGAAATCCCAGAGGGGCTTTTGTTTCATTTCCCATTGGTGACTGTGGAATCAGGAAAGATCATCATGTCACTTGGCCCTGCGGGATCAGGGAACAAATGGAAATCCCAACCTTACATCAGGGGACCTACCATTCCAGAGCTAAGGAGGGTTCCATTGAGCAAATGGAGATGACTGATATGGAGGAAATAGACCTTCAGGTACATGAGCAGTGGACACTAAGGCAGGACCAAGTTGTAAAGAAAATGAGAGATTTTAGTAATTAAGAGTTGGTATGTCACTGCATGGTCATCAAACACTTAGGGTCCTTTTTATCTTACTGCTTTACCACCCATTGCTTTCTTCTATATTATCCAAGATAGCTGCTCCAACTCCAGTCATCATTCCTGAATTCCAGCCAGTGGGAAGAATTAGGAGGGCAAGTGTACATCCCTAGCCCTTTAAGGAAATGATCAATCAGGTAATAAATGGTATACTCAACAAAGGTAAGTGAGAAAAGTAACTAAATACCTGGGACTCTCAATTGGAAGAGTCATTACCACCACCAGACCTGAAAGGACAAGGAGAGCTATGGAGAGAACTATGGCTATTGTAAAGGTTCGTCATAGAGAAGGCTTGGCTTTTAGTGAAAGAATGCATCATGCCAACTTACAGCCTGGCACACACACCACACACACACACAGAATTTTTTTTTGCAAATGACTATTTTTATTTATTATTTTTTAATGAATACTTTTTATTTTAGTATTTTTCTTTATTGTTGAAAGTATTACAGATGTCCCCTTTGTTTGTTTGTTTTGTTTTTCCCATTGACCCCTGCACCTGCCCCTCCCAGGTCTTCACAACTCTATTGTCTGTGTCCATATATGCATATAAATTCTCCAGTTAATCACTCCCCACCCAGCCTCCCCCCTCCCACCTTCCCTCTGAAGTTTGAAAGTCTGTTCCATGCTTCTGTGTCTCTGGATCTATTTTGTTCATCAGTTTATTTTGTTCATTAGATTCCACATATGAGTGAGATCATGTGATACTTATCGTTCTGTGACTGGCTTCTTTTGCTTAGCATAATACTCTCCTGGTCTCTCCATTCAAATGACTTTAAATCAAACTACTTTGAAGGTAAATCCCTAGTTGAATATATACTGGGAACAAAAAGAACTGCAATTAAATCATCAATACATTTGATAATTTTATAGTTAGTAGTAGCCCGAACTCTCTTCCTTCCCATCCTTCAGGGTCTTCTCCTGGTGTCTCCTTGGCCAAGCCCAAGAGAAAATCAGAAGTCAAGAAAGCCCACTGATGTATTCTATGAAAGTCCATTTTCCAAGTCAGAAGGCAAAATGGAAAAGGGTATAGAGTTGATTTGGAGGGGTAAACAGAGCATCCCCATGATATTTCCTCTCATTTCCATATAGGCTTACCTGTCACTGGCCTAAATTAAGTCGCATGTCACATGGAGAATGTGGTCTTTTATTTGGTTGGCTCTAATGAGAACCCCAGGATTCTCATTTCCAAGGAAGGTCAAAATGGATGTGGAGAGGCAATTACTAATCATGGAAATTTAGGCTAGTTCCTGATATGGAATTATCTTAATCATCTTGGTACATTTGTCTATCTGTTGTCTTTAAAGAAATTAACATATTTTAATAGTGACCATTTACTACTGTCCTATTGTTAAAACCATGAATGCTTTCCATTGGCTAGAAAAGTCTCCTGCCTTTGGATCTAACTAGTACCTTTTCTTTTAAGGGAGGGGTAAAAGAATAAGAACCATTCCTAACTAAATGGGGGATACTCTAGTTAGTATATTTGAAAGGGACCTCCCTGCATCTGACCTCCAGGTCAGCAGAACTACTTTTCAAGGAATTGGTGACTTTGAAGTCCATGCTACCATCCATCACCTTTATTCAGCTGGTGTTTGTGTATGGTGTAATGTGTAGAGAACAGAATTCCTGAAACATCCCATGAAGTCACTGCCCTCTGTGCTGGCCCACACACCCATATAGTGCTCCCATTCTCCTTCTTACAGCATTTCAATATGATCTGGCTCATATCTTTTCTCCTTTCTCCTGATATTCTCCATGCATGTTAATGTTTGTGACCTGAAAGTCAGGTTAACTTTCTGGCTTATAAAAAGAAATTCCGTGCTTCATTGCTGGAGGTTTTTGTTTCTGAACTTTGCCACCTTTGAGGAATAGGCACTGGTGTTCCCAAAGCCCTCTATTCAGGGTCATTGATCTGAGGCACTTGACGTCGTATGCACTGTTGCAATGAAAATTCAGCTACTAAGGCAGGTCTCCAAAGACCTTCCCAAAGATGTTTGATCTAAGGAGATATTAACAATGTATGAGGAATATGTTTAGCCATTTAATAAAATATTTTATGTCCTCTTTAAAAATACAGTTAGTAGAAAGTTTTAACAATTAATATTCTGTTAAATTAAAACTGCCACAAACCAGAATATAAACCTTATCTTAAAAAGGGTTGTATATGTATACAGAAAAAAAGGAATTAAGAAGTTGATGTGTAATAGGGTAAGATGATATTTAATATGCAGCCCAAAAGTTTGATTCATTAACAATAAGTCAGATGTCTGAAACTTTTTACACAAATTTGACTTGGTTTGCAAGAGATGCAGAAAACTCAGATAACTAATCTTTAGCTTCTCTAATGGTTAGGGAGGAACAAAGTCAACAGCAAATCCTCAATGACATATGTGTGATGAAAATTGAGATACATTTTCACACAATGGCAGGTGTACACACCTGAAATTAAACAGCTATACCACATCAAAGCCATAAACGATAAAACTACTAAGGGGAAAATAAATTGATGTCCATTCTTATTTTCTCCTGGGACACTGTATAATAAACCTTTATATATTTTTTCTCCACCTATCTTCCCAAGTTTTGTTCTCCTTATTTTCATAAACATATAGGAAAATAAGGAGAACAAAAATATTAGGAGAGGAAAATATTAGCATCTAAACTAATTTGGTCTCATTGCACAGAAGATTAAATACTCAACTAAAACAAGAGTGATTTAAAGGCCATCCCATTCCCTATTTTATACCCCAATGAATCATTTGACAAGATGTCACTAAGGCGGCTCAGTTTAAAAGAGCAATATCAGTGTGGACACAAAAGCAAGAAGATCAGTGACAGCTATTAGCCGAAATGCATCTGTTCTTCACACAGTGAACACGTCCTTTTCTAACGGATCCTAATTATGTGTGACGTGCTGATATGAGGTTTATAAATGAAGAAGGAGAATCTGACCGGCCTCCTTCTGATACCACAGACACAACCAATTATGTAGAAATGTATTTGAACAATGCTCCTGCTTTTGTCAAGAATAAAAAAGGGGGATTAAAAAGAATAGTTGGGGGATAACAAATAACAAAATGTCCTGAAATTGTGAAGTAAAATACAGTGTGAATAAAGCAACAGACCCCCGGAGACCATCAGAAGAGAATGGGGAAGATGGAGAAAGGCTACTTCCAATATCAGGATCTACTTGGTTAGTTTTTTAAAAATAATAACTATGTTAAAAACAAAGAAAATTATAAAATGACATAAATACCAAATTAAAGATTGGTCTCCTAACCCATGATCTTATAAGACATGCAAATTTCAAAGAAAGTAACTCTCAATATCAGATGTGGGTGGGAGGGTTGTCAGTAGACCCCAAGTAGTGGCGTTTACAGGTGGTGATTTATGCACCCTTTGTTTTGTTTAATTTATTTGATTCATTTGGAGCACCAGAAACTCCAATTCATTGATGCTTCAAATACATTGGGATTTGAGGATTCTGAGTCACCTAAACTAAACTACCTCACAGAGGTTGCTATTTATAAACCAAGTGACAATAATTCACAATGAATAACATAACTTTCAAGAGGAGCAGATTATTCATTTTAACCTGGAGAGCCCATTTTCTTCCTATTGAAAAGCCACACAAAAGAGGCAAATAAAATGCAAAAGATTTGCTTCATGAATATGGAAAGTTAACTGTGGAATACAAAAATCTTATGTCCTCGGAAACTGAGAGCCCGGTAACCCATGTTCACAGCACAGGTTCACTGGTCTCTTTTTGCCAAGACACTGCTTTTTTTTTTTTAACATTGCTTTTCTGACTGTTTTTTCTTTTCCAACTCTTTTGTCTCTGTGTTATTTCTGCTGAATTCCTTTTCTACCCTTCTGATCGATGTATTCTTTCTTTAGATATGATAATAACAGTAGTTAGGTATTACTGTTCCTGTTGTTATTTTTAGTCTGTTCTTAGACCATTTTCATTTCTTTAAAGTACTCTAAAGCACCTCACTACTCACAGTGTGGTCTAGCAGCGTTGATGTCACCAGAAAGCTTATTGGAAAGGCAGAATCTAGGGCCTCACCCCAGACCTACTGAAACAGATTGTGCATTTTAATAAGATCTTCAGGAATTTAGCTTCACATTAAAGTTTAGGATGCATTTCCCTACTTCTTTCACTCCATTCCTACCTCTCCTTCCATCTCTTTTTACCTTTGCCTTTATGACTGGATTATCTCCAATTCACTATTGAAGATAATCTCAGCTATAATCTCTTTTCTGCACTGGCTCGCTGTGTATTGAATTGTATTTTTGGTCTCAAAGGAAAATCTTCATTTCTAATTATGGCGGCTACTTCACTGTTGCATCAAGAGAAACAAGCTCTCTAATGTGGACCGGGCCTGAAATTGAGCTCCACTGCCCCAGTGGTGTTATTAAAACAAGCGCACATATCCGAGGCATAGCTCTATAATTGAATGAACAAACCTAAATTCCAACTAAGGTCTCTTGCCTTTAAATTAGGATTCTACTAGTTGGAAGCTATAGAAAAGAATCTAAAACAGTTTACGCCAATAGGAGAATTGTTGACACTCATCGTGGCAAGGGTTGCAGTTTGTGTCATTGATGAGACAAGGACCCAGGGCATCAGGTCACCAGACTCTTGCTCATCATTTCTGAGGCCAGCTTTACTCTGCCCTCCTGCAGGGAATTGTTCCCCGGAGAATGGTTACCAGCATTGAGAGATTCAGACTGGGTCGCTTACAGTATGATTTGCTTGGTAACATAAGACAACTTCCATTTTTACTACTTAGAGACTGGAATTTGATATGCCAGGTACTGGGGAAGTTCATCTATTCAACGAGCACTCTGATCAAAATTAACTAACTAATCCCATTACTGCTAGAGCTGACCTTGGAAAGTTGAGAAGGCAGTTATTAAGGAGAAGATGCAGAGGAAAGAGGATTGCAGGATCCACCCAGCACTGTGCACATAATTAATGGTCACGCAGATAAACAGTCTCTTTTTCAACTAAGTGTTATCTTCTTTATACTACTTCAGTTTCTAATCTATTCCTTACTTAGATTTCTTTTTAAAAATGCACATAGCTAATCTGGCCCCTTTAAATAATTTGTATTTAAGATGAAAACCAAACCATTTTCCATAAATTTATTCAAAGCATCCCATCATGAAATCTGTTGAATTGATATTTGTGTGTAATTCCCATGATATAATTTTTAGAGATGTATGGACAACAAAAACAAACCACTTTGGGGGAGAAGCTTGTCAAGCTTAATCTTGTTTCCTAGTTGGAGTGATGTCTCATTCAGGGACTAGGAACTTGACAGTGCTATTTCTTCATAAAGAAAGCTTCATAAGGAATCACATAATAAAAGCCCAAACATTATGAGTAAAATTAAAGTCAGTCATCCTTGGAGAGCATTACTTGAGCTGCTTACTAATCAGAGCATGGGAAATAGATCTATGGCAGGTAATGTTAATTTTTGTCTTCCTTTTTTCTCCCCAGTCAAATATAGCTTGCTTTTAAAAGCATGTACCTAAGATGAAGACAGAAGTTTACACAATTCCTTGACTGGAGAAGCTATACATTCTTTAATTTGTTGAAGTGACACTGTGCTCAGTCGTCTTTGTGTCTGTCCTGTAATAGGATGTGAATTCTCCAAGGCACAGCTAAGAGGCCATGCAAGCACCAGCTTTCCATCATGAAGGTCGGCAGTCGTGCATCGCAGCTTACATGACAGGTACTGGGGAAGTTCATCCATTTGAATAGCACTCTTTTAAAAAGACTGGACTACTTGGCCATTCCTGGGTCTGGCTGTTCCACCAAAATAATAGTAAAGATTACTTATTGAACATTTGAACTAAGTGCAATATCAGAATATCAGAAGGAAATAGATGACACCCTCAAATGTAGTAATTTCAACAAAACTTAATACAGGGAATATTTACATAGGTGTGGGCAGAATATCAGAGAAACATGATCTAGAGTACAATACCTTGAGGCTGGTAACAGTGGCGCACCTTTACCACTGCTAGGTGTGAATGGATAGGGACCTAGAGAAAGAGACAGCTAAGTCTGACCGGGACCAGGGCAGGGCAACTGAGATACATAAGGTGCAAAATTTAAGGAGACACTTTCAAGATCTCTGTCTCTTGCTCCCTCACTTCCACCCCAGTGGGTGAGTGTTGCCTCTGGACATGCTAATTTCACTATAGTTCTGTTTCTCTTACATCATCCTTGAGGCAGGAAGTAGGAAGACTAACAGAGGAAGCTTGTCATTTGTCATAAGATGCTACCCCACCATTGTAAGGTGATTCTATGCTTACTCACTAGAACTGTTCCTGAAAGCAGAGGAAGACTTGGAGGGATGGGCCTCTGACCCCAAGGCTACATACTTTTCAGCCCATGCCCTAATGCTGTGGTCGGCAAACCGCGGCTCGCGAGCCACATGCGGCTCTTTGGCCCCTTGAGTGTGGGTCTTCCACAAAATACCGCCACACTCAAGGGGCCAAAGAGCCGCATGTGGCTCGTGAGCTGCGGTTTGCTGAGCCGCAAGTTTGCCGACCACTGCCCTAATGGAAAAGCTCATAGGTATATCTGCCAGCATTTTACTACTATTTTAACTCCCCCCACCTCCATCCCAACTAGTTCAGAAGACATGTATCAATCAGATATAGGACTTAACACACATATATATCATGCATTTGAGTATATATGCTTTTAAAGAGCAAAGATCCAAACCTTTTCATTCAAGCTAGCATCTCTATCACAATTTATAACATATATTTTGAAACTCAAATGCTAGGTATTGTCTCTTTATTTCCTCTTACATTTCTGCTGTACAACTCTACCCTGAACTGGGGGTTGTGAGGAGAGGATTGGAGTAGCAGAACATGGCATCAAAAGAAGCATTGGTTAATGTTTCAAAATATAATCTGTGCCCCTCCTCCACCATATATGTATTGAGGGGTAAAAATCATTCATTTCTGGATGTCACCAGACTTACCCTGAGCCCTGTGTAGTCAAGAGGACCATGGATCGACCTGCTCAATCTATCCACTTCCCCACAGCACCCTCCAGCTCCCATCCCACCCTAAGGAAGGTCCTGCTTGGCCAGACTGATGCTTAGGCTGTTGTAGTGGAAAATCTAGAGGAAACTGAGAAAATAGACTGGAAAGAGGCACATAAAAGGAAAAGTTAGAGGGGTTTTGGGAATCAAGTTTAGGAAAGCAACTGTGGCATGGGAGGGCAGTGTTCAGATAGGGGAAAAAATGGGAGCTTTAAACAAGTATTGCTGGAAATTGTGAGTCCTTTTTTGATGTTCAACAGATAGCAATGGATATTGCTAAATCTTTTAAAAATATTTTTATTAATTTCAGAAAAGGGAGAGGGAGAGAGAGATAGAAACATCAATGATGAGAGAGAATCATTGATTGGCTGCCTCCTGCATGCCCCCTACTGGGGATCGAGCCCACAGCCCTGGCATATGCCCTGACCAGTAATTGAACCATGACCTCCTGGTTCATAGGTCAATGCTCAACCACTGAGCCTGCTGGGCTGCTAAGTCTTTGTTGATTCTACTTCATCTTCTTTGTTATGAACACATACACTCTAAAGACCTTATATTATCCTCAATTTGTTTCCAGCCCAAGCCCGGTACTGAGCAGTAACAGTGGCATTTCTCTAGATTTCATCCTTGTGATACAATTTCCTAGAGCTGCCTTAAAAATCACCACAAAATTGATGGCTTAAAACAACAGATATTTATTCTTCTGAGTTCTGGCAGCTAGAAGTCAAAATAAAGGTGTCAACAGCACCATGCTTCCTCTAAAGGAGCGGTTCTCAATCTGTGGGTCGCAACCCTTTGGGGGTCGAATGACCCTTTCACAGGGGTCGCCTAAATACATCCTGCATATCAGATATTTACATTACGATTCATAACAGTAGCAAAATTACAGTTATGAAGTAGCAACAAAAATAATTTTATGGTTGGGGGTCACCACAACATGAGGAACTGTATTAAAGGGTCGCGGCATTAGGAAGGTTGAGAACCACTGCTCTAAAGGCTCTGGGGATGAGTCCTTCCTGCCTCTTCCTTGCCTCAGTACTTGGTGTCCCTTGGCTTGTAGCTACATCACCCCGATTTCTGCCTTGGCCTTCACATGACCTCCTTCCTTCTGTGTGTATCTCCTCTTAGAAGGACACCAATGATTGGTTTTGGAGTATATCATACTCTAGTATGACTTCATTTTAACTTAACTATTACATCAGCAAAGACCTTATTCCCAAATAAGGTTGTGTTCCAGGGTTCGAAGTGGATATGAATTTGGGGAGATATACTTTCATGCAATATAATCTTCCCTTTAATGCCATGCAACAAGCTCCTTTTTCCCCTTCCCCCACAGGCACCACACCCAGACTGCCAACTCCGTTAAGACCATGGTCAGGAGTAGGCATGAAAGTTAGATTTGCACAATGACCCACTGAGTTGCTACTGTTAAAATGCAGTGTTAGGAATTCAGCTTGCTCTGACGATTCAGTTATACCTTTTCCAGAGAGGTGTTCACTCCATGGGCTGTGGAGACATTTCGGCATCAGCTGCAGCAATCTGATTTAGTTGTAATAATGGGGTTTACAGCTCACTAATAATGGGGTTTATAGCCAGCTATCCACACAGGGACCATCAACTGTAAAGCACAGTCTTGTTTATTCTTTTATAAAACACTTTAGAGAATGTGGGCAGATTTGTTTGACAATGGTTTGAACATTTCTCTGACACCAATAAAGGAAGAATCTGGTTCTTAAAAGTCACTTTGACTTACTGTTTTCTTTCTGTGTTTAGGGGCTGCCATGTACTGCAGGTTTATGGAACTAGATTGAACTCCAAGGCAAAACCAGAAAGAAAAGGCAAAAGAAATGACCTCTTGTTATATGAACTCCTGAATTGAAAATGCAAGTAAAGTCCAATGTTTTAAAATTAATTTATAGGAGAACCAAGATGGCGGTGTAGGTAAACACTGGTACTCGCAGCCTCTCACAACCACAACAAAATTACAACTGAAATACAGAAAATTATTCAGAATTCCCTGAAATCTGGCTGAATGGAAGTCCTACAACTAAGAGGGCGGGTTTAGCCGCGCCCCCAGCGACGTTCAGCGTGCTTCCTCTGCGTAGAAGGCGCTGCTGCTGGGGGGGTGGGGGGGGAAGGGTTTGACCCTGGAGGGCCGCTCAGGCCTGCCTCCACCCGGGTCTAGAGTTGTATGGAGGAGAGGTGTGCCCAGCCCCAGCAGAGGGGGCCCGGCAGCAGCAGGCCATGGGCCCCGGGTGCTTTGGGGGTGCTGATGGGTGGTCACCAGTGTGCTATTGTTGTGGGCGACCCTGGCAGGAGTGGTGGAGGAAGAGATCAGGAGTTGGAGGTGTGGGCTGTAGCTACCCCCGAGGCTGGGTCTTCTCCCCATCTGGTCAGCCTCCCTGTACCCCTAGGGGTGTGGGGGCTGGGGTAGGGTGTCCAAGCAGGGTGATTGGAAGAGCTCCCTGTGGCCGCTTCCTCTTCCTTCTTTGCAGTCTGGGCTCCTGTTAGGCACTGACCTCAGACCCCTGGGAACTTGGCTCTGGCCACCCGCCCCCTGCTGCACACGCATCAGTATGCAAATTGGTTGTTACGCAGACACCGTCACGGACAAATTAGCATATTACCTCTTTATATGTATAGATAACCTCAACCAAAAATCAAGAACTACAACATTTCCATCAAAATTACACATATGCTAGAAGCCCAGTGCATGGATTCATGCACCGGTGGGGTCCCTCTGCCTGGCCTGTGGGGATCAGTGGACTTCTGTGCCATCACAGCCCGGCCTTACCTGCCAGCTCATCGGGCAGCCCGCTGTCCACATCAATCCCTCACAGCACGAAGTAGTGTGTGAAGCGGCAGGTGGCCAGGGAGGAGCCCGAGGCTGAGCCCAAGTTGGGCGCCGTGCTGTTCCTGCTCATCCTGGCCCCCCTGCCTCTGCAGCTTGGTCGCACAAGGGGAGTGTTCGCAGAAGCTCACGCCGCAGCTGTGCTCACCAGCTGTCAGCCCCGGCATCTGGCACCCATCTGTCAGCTGAGCAGCGCTCCTGCTGTGGGACCGCACTGACCACCAGGGGGCAGCTCCTTCATTAAGCATCTACCCCCTGGTGGTCAGTGTGTGTAATAGCTACCTGCCAGTCATCCTGTCCTTCCGGTCGTTCAGTCATAATGGTCACTTAGGCTTTATATATATATATTCTCTATTTAAAAGGCTGTCCCACAACTGATGTTTATATTTTTCAGATATTTTCCTCTCCATATTTCATTTTGAATAGATTCCATTGAGTATCTTTAAATTCATTGATCTTTTCTTCTGCAGTTCTTTGTATACATCCTGTGCATTTTTCACCTCAGACTCTGTGTTTTGCATAACTGAAAGTTCAACTTGGGTCTTTTAAAAAATTATAGATATCTTCTATAGCTCTCCATATGTTTTCCTCTAATTTCTTGAACATGTAAGTTATAGTTATAGTAGCTGTTGTAATATACTTGGTAGTATTTCCATCAAGTTTGTTACTTCTGGGTCAGTTTTAATGAGTTGATTGCACATACGGTCATATTTTCCTGCTTCTTTGCATGCCTGATAATTTTTTATTGGATGCCAGATGTTTTGAATTGTACATACTGGGTGCTGGGTTTTCTTTTGTTTTAAAAAGGACCTGTGAGCTTTGTGCTAGAATCCAGATAAGTTACTTGGAAATTCCTGAATCATTTTGAGGCTGGATTTTTCAGCTTTGTAAAGTGGGGCCAGAGGAGCCTTTGTTGTCGTGCTAATTTTGCCCATTATTAAGGTAAAAGCCTCCTGAATACTTTACCCAGCACCCCACGTACCACAGGGTTTGTCTGCTCTGGTGGTGGGAACAGGAACCATCCCAGGCCTGTGTAAACTCCAGGAATGGCCCCACCAGCCCCTTCCTGATTATTCTCTGGCCTTGGGTAGTCTCATCACACACATAAACTGGTTAGGATGCAGATCTCCAGAGCTCTTGCTCTATGCAGTTCTTTTCTCTCTGGTACTCTGGGCTGCAAACTCCAGCTGTCTTGATCTCCAGTAAGTCCCATCTTTTTCCTCCAAACTCAGGGAGACCTGCAGGCTTTGCCTGGTTTTCCTTTCTCGTGCTGGAGCCTGGAAACTCTCTTTAAACACTAAGTAGAGCTCAGGTAACTTGCGTCTCCTCTGTCAGAGAACACTGTCCTACACTGTTGTCTAATGTCTGAACAACGTTTTCCCATATTTTTTCTGCTTATTTCATCTCTAAGAGTGGGTGTCAGGGGGAGTATAATTCCAGTCCTCATTATTCCATCTTCGCACGAAGCAGGCCATTGGTCTCTTTTTGATTCTACCATCCTCTTGTTCGGCCACTCACGAGGTGATTCTTTCAATGTCTTCTTTTGTCCCTTACCAATGCGTGATTCAGATTTCCTTCCTTGTCATTTCCTCAAGTTTGTACATTGGCAGTGGGAATAGCGTTATTATTTTATTTTTAGTCAATCACCATGGGTAATTCACTTTTCCCATTGATCTATGTTGCTTATAAATTGCTGCATCAGCCACTACTTCCATTTAATATCGATTCCTGCTATAAACATGTAACTCCCCGAGCTGCCCACCTGTCTCAGGGTATTGCTGCGTTCCTAGCATTTGAATTCACTTCTTAGTACTATCCCTAGTATCACTGCTGTCCCATTCATCTCCAAGACCTTCATACTGTTCACCTTCATTCATATTCATGCAAAAGTTACTGTGAAGCATCTACTGGTCTCTTCTGGTGTTAGGCCCTAGGAATACAGTGGTGAGCAAGGAAGCCATTGCTCCAGGCTGTATGCACCAAGGGAACAGACATTAATCAAACACTCACTTGTGTGTTTGTAAGAATACGACTCTGAAGACTTAAAATTGTGGATGAAATTGTTTCTCAAACACTTTTTTAAAAACCACAGTGGAGTAGCTGATAAAGAGGGGGAAATGATAGGCTCAATATAAAAATTGTGTAATTGCTCCAAAATAAACTCTAATGGGCATCAAAGTCTGCATCCCTGGGATCGTAGAGGCTGGTTTTCAACAGGCCACATGTGAGAGGAGGACAGGAAACCAACCTGGAGCTCAAGGAGGAGAGAGATTAGACCCCGCAGAGAGTGGACCTAACGAGTGACACCACAGAGGTAAACCAGCCAAACTTCATTCCACCGATGAGGTCATTTCAGTCTCACCCTTGGCTCTGGGTGAAACAAAAATGAAAACAGGCTCCTCTGAGAATTCATTACTACAGCCTTTAGTCACCTCATATTGGGGCTTGGATTGAAATGTGAAGACCAAAGATGCTCAGGCCAAAAATGTAATTTAAAGTATTGCTGATAGTTTCTAGAGAAAATAAATGCAAATGACTGTTTAACACAGAGCAAGATGACAAACTTTGGTCATAAGAAAAGTACATTGAGATAAAACGTTGCTGCTAATGAGTTGGTAAAAATACCCAAGCACCTCTGGCGAGGCTGTGCAGAAACAGACATTCTCACATGCAGCTGGTTTTATGAAATGCTCCAACTGGGGGAGATTGCCTCATAAGATTACGTATACATTTACCCTGCATACATCAGTTCTATTCCTAGAAATCTATCTCAAAGATATGCCAGAAAAAAAATACAAATTGATATTAGCACATGACTAAAAATTGCAGCTCTACTTCTACTTGTAATAACAAAAGACTGGAGACAACCCAAATGCTGATAGAACACAAGATGAATAAATTAGTGTAATAGATTACTAGGAAGTTAACTGAATGTCAATAAAAAATTCTGTTATATTCTATTTATAAGAACTACATAATAACTTAAAATGATTGAAAGTAAAATGATAGAGATATGTAAGGCACATGCCAAATACTAGAAAGGGGGGTAAAAACATTAGTTTTAGAGAAATTAAAATTTGAAAAAAAATGTTAAGAAACATTACTAGATAAAGATAAAAATTATAAGAGACAAAGAAGATCACAGCATATTAATAAATGGTTAATTTCACCAGGAAGCAGTAACATTTCTAACTTTGTATATACTTAATACTAAAGCTTAGAAATATGTAAAGCAAAACTTAACAGAATGCAAGGAGAAATTGACAAATCCACCAACCTAGTGGAAGACTTTTAACAGCATGCTTAGTAACTGTAGATCAAGCAAAAAAAAAATCATAAAGATTATGGTAGAGATGGCTGCTTTCACTCCAATATCTAACTTTCCTTCTTTTAAATAGGTACTTGTCTATCCAGAGTAAAGATTACATTTCCCAACTTCCCTGACACCCAGTGCAGTCATGTGACCAACTTCTTGCTAAACAAAAAAGTGCAGAAGTGCTAAGTACACCTGGATCATGCACTTAGAAAGAAAGGGGTTCATCTCTTTGTTGCAGCTGGCTGGAATGGACGCCTGGGGGTAAGAACTAGAGATGGACCACAAGGTGCAGAGGGGAAGAGCAACAAAGTAGAAGGAGTGTGGGCCCTGAACACTAGAAACACCTTGGGTTGCTTACGTGGTAACTGTTACGTGCAAAGGAAGTAACTCCTGTCTGGTTCGAGCCACTGTTGTTTGGGGTCTTTGATACACCTGTGTCATAACAAATACAAATGTAGTCCCTAGAAGTGGAATCGAAGTGACATTTGCTTGGAAGGCACACTGCAGGCTCTGAGAACGCAACTCTGCAGGCTAGAAATCTGGGGCCGGTAGCAAATCATTTGGTCAATCTGTCTCCTCAGATACTTTAGCAGGTTTTTCACATGCTGACACAGGCTTTCCTCTCAATTTTGAACGACTTCAAGGAAGCTGCCAATAAGTTGAAGCAGAGTGAGATTGGCAGAGCACAGAGTTCATTAATAAAACTCCAGAACCGAGAAACTCAGCTTAAGTTCGTACTTTCCAACCTTTCTCACATCATGCACTCATGAGAGAGTGTTCATGTCGCCCATAGGGGTACGTGAATGAGGCTACCCATGGCCCTTGGTGACCAGTCTGCGTGCTCTGATCATCCCAAACAGAGGTTATGGGGAACAGTATTTTGGATGTACTTGTAGCCTATTTTTGGCTAAGCAGCGTGCCAGCACACTGCTTGAATAGCTCTGTTTTACATAAGATCTTTGGCTGTGGTCACTGCGACATGGAACTGACCAGAAGCAAGCAACCTAAGAAGTCTTAGGTCATTTTGCCAAAGAACCCACAAGCCTAGCCTGCACAAATATGTGCTCGTTAGTCCTTAAAACAATTCCCAAGCCCCCAAGTCTGGACGAGCAGGAATTGCTGCAATACCATTGCCTCACCAAGGAGGCAAAGTTTCCAACAGCTACTTCAATCAGACAGGGAAGCACTTTCCAATGGCAACGCCGGAGGACAGAGGACAGAAGGGTTCCTGGCAGATGCAGGAAACAATAGCTGCCACATGGGCTGAGCAAGCATCTTCCTCCACTGCCAGGTCAGGAAATCACAGGCCTGCCCAGTAGCATTTATTTTTTCCTATGGAGGACTGACTCCTGGGTATCACTTTTCTTAGTGGGGCGTTTTCATTGCAATCTCCTACTCATTCTCCACCACCATGTGGGGCGGGAGAAGGGGGTTCGAGGGTAAACATATAAACAGGTTTCATTGTTGGTGGCTGTGTCCCGCAGAGCCAGGCCTGATGGAGTGAATGGGCCATCGCTCAGGAGTCTACGCTTCATGAATGGGTTTTGTCCTTGGGGAGAGAAGGTTGGGTTGTGTGTACTAAGAGGTGTGCATGGGCACAATGGGGTAGGCATACCAGGTGTCTATTATATCAGCCCAGGATTGCTTATACTCATACTATTTTGGGAGAGAGAAATAACTTCTACATTGTTTAAGTCACAGACCTGTTGGGCCTTTACTATAGCAGCTTGGCTATAGCGATAGAGTAGATTTGAACAATAACCAAAAAGCAACAGGAGACATTCAGAAGAATAGTCCTAACAGCAATATTTAGAATTCAAAAAAAAAAACACCATAATTCAAATATTCATCAAGAACAGAATGGATAAATACATTGTAGTTTGTCAGAATGTGAAATACGATATAGTGGGGGTTGAGGGGGGATAGGAATAAACTACATGAATCAGCCATGCTATAAGCATGATGTTGAGTGAAAGAAAACTATAGAAAAATGCATGCAGAATGGTGCAGAATTTATGAAAAGTTTTAAATAAGATAAAACTAAAGATATCATTTAGGTACATATTCCTATGTGGTATATCCATTGTGATGGTTAATTTTATTTGTCAACTTGACTCAGCCACGAGGTCCCTAGATATTTGGTCCAACATTATTCTGTGAGGGTCTTTTTAGATGAGATTAATATTTAAATCAGTAGGTTGAGTAGAGCAGATTTCTCTTCCTAATGTGGGTGGGCCTCATCCAATCACTCAAAGGCCCGAATGGAACAAAAAGGCTGATTCTCCCTTGAATAAGAAGGAATTCTTCCTGTCTGGTGACCTTTGAACTGGGATATTTTTCTCCCCGCCTTCAGACTCACACTGAAACATTGGTCTCGAGCCTGCTGGCCTTCAGACTGGAACTCCACCATCCCCTCTCCTGAGTCCCCAGCTTGCCCACTTGTCAGCGTCCATAATTGTGTGAGCTAGTTCCTTAACATAAATCATTTTCCATATTTATATACACCTATTGTTTGTTTCCCTGGAAAACCCTGAATAATACAACCACTTAAAAAAATAAGTTAAGAATGATTAACTAAAAACTCGAGACAGTGGTTACATCTGCTAAGAACAGAGAGGAGGATCCGTTCAGAAGGAACCGTGGGGGATGGTGATGTTTATGACAATGCTCTGTTGCTTCATCCTGGGTGGTAAACTTCATGAGTGTGCTCTTTATTAACCTTTAAAATGTACTTTTACCACATAATCTTTTCATATGCATGTTATATTTATCAATGAAAAAGTTTTATTCATTAAAAAGTGGCAACTTTGAAAGTACTTTGAAAGAGTTGGAAGCTCTGTGGGTACCTAGAGAAGGCTGCTCAGGGGAGATGACACTGATTGTTTCTGTCAGGCCGTCTGCATCTGTAACTAATTTCACTGTGTTCCTTTATTGAGCACATGAAGGACTTCCAGAGAAGTCCGTGTTTTTCTTAACATGCAGTCAACCAGGAACGAAGAGGTCAGTGGCTCCTTGAAAGCGGCAGAGTTCAGCAGCTCCGGAAGCCGAGTGGGATGTCATGTTCTGCCCCCCATCACGCACCGAGGTCCTGTGACACCCACAGAGAGGCAGGCTTGGGCACACGCCCCTCCTCTAATTTGGTGCCAAGCTTCTTTGGTTAATTCCACTGGGATTCTTTCAGACAAGGAAACTTTTAGTCCCTCAAAAAGACAAATGGTCAGAAGAAGGCATAGGGCAAAACACAGACTCAAGTGTCAAGGGAAGTAAATTAAGCTCAGGTTTTTTTTAATCTACTTATGACTCATTCGTGGAAGAGTTTCAAATCCCCAAATTGTTCTGTATGCTGGTGTGGAATGTGGCGCTGGATGCTCCAGTTAGCTGGATACAAAATCTCTTGTAACTAACTTGCGGGTGTGGAAACACCTGCCCTCCATAATGGAAGTTCGTAGAAAAAGTGTATTTAATGTGAAGGAACATAGTGCTGGCCAGTCCCTTTAAATCAGTGGTTCCCAAACTTATTTGGCCTACCGCCCCCTTTCCAGAAAAAATATTACTCAGCCCCTGGAAATTAATTTTTTTTAAATTTTAATAGCAGTTACTCATTGCCCCCAAATGCACCTGTGGCCATCACCGCCCCCTCTGGATCGCTGCAGCGCCCACCGGGGGGCGGTAGCGCCCACTTTGGGAATCACTGCTTTAAATGAAGAGAAACAAAACAAGAAAAAGTCAAGTGTGTTTTTTGTGGCAATTGGAGATGGTCATGTGGGGGTTTGAGGAGTTGCTGACACAGCAAATTAGGATGATCATTTATTTACTAAGTGCCTACTCTGTGCTCACAATGTGCTAAGCACTTTAGGCTCATTACCTCTTATTTTTATAAATACTCTCTGTAAGTAGGCTTTATTATCCCCATTTGGCATAGGTTCAGCATCTCGCCTATATCTGAGAAGCATCCCTTGCTTGAAACAGAAACAGTGGTTCTCAACCTTCTGGCCCTTTAAATACAGTTCCTCATGTTGTGACCCAACCATAAAATTACTTTTGTTGCTACTTCATAACTGTAATGTTGTTACTGTTATGAGTCGTAATGTAAATATCTGATATGCAGGATGGTCTTAGGCGACCCCTGTGAAAGGGTTGTTCGACTGCCAAAGGGGTCGCGACCCCCAGGTTGAGAACCAAGAGCTGCCGGCTCTTAGCTGTCTTGGGGTGGAGCACTAACGTGCCTCTATCCCAGTGATGGCGAACCTTTTGAGCTCGGCATGTCAGCATTTTGAAAAACCCTAACTTAACTCTGGTGCCGTGTCACATATAGAAATTTTTTGATATTTGCAACCATAGTAAAACAAAGATTTATATTGTTGATATTTATTTTATATATTTAAATGCCATTTAACAAAGAAAAATCAACCAAAAAAATGAGTTCGCGTGTCACCTCTGACACGCGTGTCTGACACGCGTGTCATAGGTTCGCCATCACTGCTCTAGTGTGAGCTTTTACTAACCCTCATTAGAAAGGTAACACCTGCCACTACTCAATAATTTGTTCAGCATCTTCAAAAGCTTAGAAAGCTGGAATTTTCCCTTGTTCTTCCTTACCCCTCGCCTCTGTGCCCCATTGTTGTCTTTCCCCACATCCCTTTCTGTGCTTGGTCCTCCTCTGTTGCTTTCTGCTGCTTCTTTGCCTTGGGTTCTGATGCAGGCTCCTTGCCCGAGTTGGCAATTGTCATTACCTTAGATGGTCCTTCAACCTCCAGATTGAGGTTCCTTTGTATATGACTCCCAAAAGGATGAATCTAGTGCCAGGGTTTTTGTTCCTTCCTCTCACTTCATTTGACAGTAAGCAACTGAGACCAGCCCTAAAGGTAAAGTCCAAACTTCTTACATGGCTTGTAGAGCAGTTAAAT
>NW_005871079.1:4492239-4531552 GCF_000147115.1 Myotis lucifugus
CCCCAGCAGAATCGGGCCTACCTGGCAGTTGGACATCCTCTCACAATCCGGGACTGCTGGCTCCTAACTGCTCATCTACCTGCCTGCCTGATCGACCCTAACCACTCTGCCTGCCTGCCTGATCACCCCTAACCACTCTTCCTGCCTGCCTGATCACCCCTAATCCCTCTGCCTGCCTGCCTCATCACCCCTAACCACTCTGCCTGCCTGCCTGATCACCCCTAACTGCTCACCTGCCTGCCTGATCACCCCTAACTGCTCGCCTATCTTCCTGATCACCCCTAACTGCTCACCTGCCTGCCTGATCACCCCTAACCACTCTTCCTGCCTGCCTGATCACCCCTAATCCCTCTGCCTGCCTGCCTCATCACCCCTAACCACTCTGCCTGCCTGCCTGATCACCCCTAACTGCTCACCTGCCTGCCTGATCACCCCTAACTGCTCGCCTATCTTCCTGATCACCCCTAACTGCTCACCTGCCTGCCTGATCACCCCTAACTGCTTGCCTGCCTTCCTGATCACCCCTAACCACCTCTGCCTCAGCCCCTGTCGCTGCAGCTTCGTCCAGAAGGTCGTCCGGAAGGACATCTGGCTGTCCAGTCTAATTAGAATATTACACTTTTATTATTATAGATGTTAAGTCTATTGTAGGAGACTCAAAAGATGAAAAGCTAGCATTCCTTCCATTCATCTTCTGGAAAGACAACCATGCATCCGTCTTCTGGGCTCCTCGCCTTAGTAATAGTGGGGATTATAATTTCTTTGCTTCCCCAAAATGTCACTAAATATATCCTTGAATATCCTTTGTTTGGAAGGCATATGAGGGGATAGAAATAGAGAAGAAAAGGAATGTGACCTAATCTGGAAGTACAGATGAGTCATGGGTTTCATGCTTGTCAGGGACCAGGACTCTGCTTGTATCCATGGCCATAGTGACTGGCAGGACCTCAGGCATATGTGCTCTGGAATACTACGCCCTGACCTCTGTATCTTGGGATCCAGGGGAAATGTGCCTGTCTCTGCAGTGTCTGTCATGGATGGAGAAATGCTGCTGGCCTTTAGATGGAGAGAAGCCCAGGGCAAGAGCACTGGATGAAACATCAGAGGTCCCTCATTAACCTCTCTGGAATATGAATACTCCAGAAAGAGGAAAGAATTACAAAAAAAATGTGGCTGAAAATAGATATTCTTTAATCCTTAGCAGATAAGAACTGAGACATTTTTTAAAATTTGGAAATATAAAGAAATATGATTGTTCTACATCTCCAGAGTCCTGTCCCTAGCTTTGCTCTATCCATTTACCAAATTGCATTTTACCTACTCTAGTTAAAACTTCTAAATGTTTCAAGCACATCATGAGTTTCCTTGACTCCAAACCATCACATTTGCCATCACATCTATTTGAAACACTTCTATCTCCTCTTTCCCACCCCAACACATGCAGCGTACGTGTGCATACACACACCAAGCACACACATACAACTTGACCCAGTATGCTACCATCCATAGGTGAGTAGAAATTCAGAATGGGGCCCTGTGACCCAGAGTTGATGGTAAGCCTGCCTGTCCTGATTCATTTGTGTAGCTGACTAGGGATTTTTACTTGTCTCATTTGGTCACTTTTAAATACAGCATAGAAGACACACATACAAAAATAAAAAATTTTGTAGCCCTGATTTAGAAAGGAACAAAAGTGCTGGCAGAGTGAAGAGAATCTCATACAGAAACATATTTCCAATCAAAGCTAAGAATTACTGTGAACCAAAAGACTGTGACTTGCCTTTTATTATAAATCTGATGTGCTAGCAAAGGCCTTGAATTGTTCAGCTCTGGTTACAAATCCATAAAATAGTCCTCTCTAAGGAGCTATTATAACCTTTTTTATATAACCCTCATTATAAATTAATTCCCTATGACAACTAACTAGGGGAATATATTAATCTAGATAGACAAAAATCATACTCTTCTAAGAAGCCACTGTTAAGTTCTATGTTCTGTTAATAGAAATGATTTTATAATGTTCAGGAGTGATTTCCAAACTAATGTTGTTTTGATGTGTCTAATACATAATATAGTTGCTGGACTTAGCTACTGAATTCGTCCCTTTTGGTGCATATCTTACTTTGGGAGCAATCTTGGGGAATGGTAGTGAAATTGAACCTTGTTTTATGTTTTGATTACCTGTTTTATTGTTACTTTCTCCTCTGAAAGGCTTAAAAAACAATTAAATTTTTCTTGGGAATAGAATGAGAGCAAATATTATTATGCTGTGCAGACACACACATGTAAAAATAATACCAGTGTTTCAAAGAAACCAAAGACAACTCTGGCGGCAGGAGTATGTCTTCCTGTCAGAAGCCTTTAGATTAGGTTTGCTACATTAGAATCAAGTAATACCTGTGTCAGTCAAGGGGATATTGAAAGTAGAGTTATATTTCTGTGTTCCACACATAGAAGATTAGCAAATAATTCAGTGGTTGCTGAGCAGTTTTGTGGGTTTTGGGGGTAGGGATTTTGCGACATGTTTTGTAGCTGTGCACTTCTCTTGAGCAAAGTGATAAAGGTGATGAATGTCTATTTTGAATTAACTCCTGTTAGAGTAAAGTGCCAGTTGATCCAAGCTCTTTCAGTTGTGACAATTCAAATGTATCTCATTCTTTTTATAAAAAGCTAGGCAATGTTTTCTTGAAAAGCTACTACTGACATGAAGTATACCTCCCTGGAGATAAAGGATGGATGGAAATCATTGAATTGATTTTTGAAATGTCATTGTGAGATTGCACTGGACACTGCAATCACTCAATGCTAAGTTGCTCCCCAGCCTCTCCTTGGTGTTCTCAGCTTCAGTTCCCTCCAAGGCTGAGTCTTGGGAACTTACTAAAAAAAAGGAAAGACATGATTTTTATATCTTTCTAAATCTATTTATGAAATAGGTTTGAGCATTATAAATGTGAATATTACACTCTTCTGACAATACATTGAATCATACAATGTTTAAGAGTTAGAAGAGAGTGCCCTAACCGGTTTGGCTCAGTGGATAGAGCGTCGGCCTGTGGACTGAAGGGTCCCGGGTTCGATTCTGGTCAAGGGCATGTACCTTGGTTGCGGGCACATCCCCAGTAGGGGGTGTGCAGGAGGCAGCTGATCGATGTTTCTCTCTCATCGATGTTTCTAACTCTTTATCCCTCTCCCTTCCTCTTTGTAAAAAATCAATAATATATATATATAAAAAAAAGAGTTAGAAGAGACCTGGACGATCAATTTTCCTTTACTCTAAGGACACGATGGGCCATAGGAGGTGACGTAACTTGCCAGTGAGTTGGTAGAAAAGCCTGAATTGGAAATTTGCATAGCATATTATATACAACAGGTGCTCAATCAGTTTTGGCTGAATTTATTTGAATTGGAATATATTCTCTTAGGTCCTAACTAGAATGCAACAAAGATGACATCATTTTACAGATGCCTACGGTGGCTCAGAAAGTCATCTCTGTTGAGTGAAGATGAGTGAGATAACATTTCTTGAATTTATACTATATGCCAAGCATTATGCTAAGTTCTTTACATACAGATTTTATACATTTCTATAAGGTATATCTCTGTTACCCTTTTTCTTTCTTTGCATGAAGAAGCCAAGGATGAGGAAGATTAAGTAACCTGGAGATAATGGATGGGTGGGCGAAGTTATTAGTTAGTGGACAGGACATATTTCAAAATTATCTAACCAGATGACTGTTTATAATGTTGCATCAGTTGCGGTGACACTATGGACGCCCTGCCCATATCCACTCAAAACTCAAAAATGTCAGCACATGCCCATAACTACAAGCACATGAAAGCCTTTTCTTAATCCGCAGGTGAAAATGCTAGGGGTTTAAGGCACCCGGGAGCAGCCCGTAATCATTGAGGAATGAGAGCGTAAATACCCCGGCCTCCTTACTCTGTGGGGGAAACAGCTTTTGAGTGGAAAGCACGTTCTTTAAAGTGTCTCTCAGGGTGCCCCGTGGGGCCACGCTCCAATGGGCCACAGTGGGAACCTGCTTTATAACACACATTTTCTTGACTTGCTTCCCTTTCCTGTCTCCTTTCCCCACCCTTTACTGTGCTCCTAAGATTTCTTCTTCCTTTTAACTGAAGTTATTGGGGTGACATTGGTTAATAAAATTATATAAGTTTCAGGTATACAAGTCTATAATATAGCATCTGTGCTCCTAAGATTTCAACCCAAAACACCAATTAACAGCTTACAAGATTCTAGTGTTCTGAAAGGAACCGAGTTTGAGGATAGGAACTCTGAATCATTGAATCATAGTCTCATGATGTACTTGACTTATGTACCAGAGATTACAGGAATATATTCACAATTGTGATGCAAAGAACTGAGGTTTGGGAAAACTTCTGCATAATGCTTGCTGATTCCAACGAAATAACCCAGAGGACTGGCTGCAAAAGACATGGGTTTACCAGGACTTACGTGTGCACCAGGGGTGGCCAGCCCATGAAGTTTTTCCTGCACCCCGACTTTTCCAGCACAAGGTTATATAAATACAGAAAGCAAAGCAGAACAGGGCATGCAGGGGGAGGGGGTGTGTTTTCACACAAGCTGTGTAAGATCAAAAGCTGTTTTCTTGACTGAGGAGCTGGCCAGGCTCCCAAGGTCTCACAGTCCCCTTACTGAAGGCCTTCCTGGACTTCCCACGAATGGGAGGGGGCGTTGGAGCATGGGAAGGGGCCATGTTCTCACACACCATACATTTATGACATAAAGAACTATAGGCAGGTCAAGAACATATTTTATCCCAGCAGAGAGATTATGGTACCTCATTCTACTTTTGGAAAACCTGAAACATTTTCTTTTTAAAAAATATTGAATTTCTGTTGTTTTAAGCCATCCGTCTATGGTATTTTGTTATAGAAGCCTGGATAGACCAAGAAAAGGGTTTTTATTCTGGGATCCATGTATGTCCAATGGGTTAGTGGTTAGAATTTGAGGCCTTCAACTTGGAACTATAGGTCAATCATAGGAAGAAAGAAAGATAGAAGATAATAGATAGGTAGACATAAATATAGATTTCTAATGATACACATACAGGGGTGGACAAAAGTAGGTTTACAATGCCATTGTGACATTCCTTTGAGTTCCATATGAACAATTGTAAACCTACTTTTGCCCATCCCTCTATATCTTAAGTTTCAGTAACCTTTAACTGAAAATTAACATTTCCTTCAATTGTGAATGTAGGCAACAAACAACACAGTATAATTGGCAGTACCCGCCAACCTGTGACTCTATAACCTGTAAAAATTGTGATGTTTTGTATCACAATTGTAGAATATCTTGAATATCACTTCAGAATTATGATAGTTATGTACTCCATAATAGCTCTTGTTATCTAATAAGTAAAGACATATTTAGCATGTAAAATCTGTTTAAATATTTTGATAACTATATTTTGATATATTTAATGTTTTTTGGAATCCTAATTTATATTATGCACTTAAAACATTTTTTCTAATAAAAATAAATAAAAAGTACTGTTATCGAGGGTCTAAAAAATTTTTTTCTCTTAAAAATAAAATAATTTTTTTCTAAGTAGGGATCCATCCATATATCTCACCAGATCACCCAGGTTACAAGGAGTAGAAAAGGTTAAGAATGCACTATGGCCACTATTATTGCCCATTTCACAATTTTGGAGACTGAGGCACAGACAGCCTAAAGTTTAGGCCCTAAACAACTGGCCCAAGATCAAAGAGTTTATAAGGAGCAGAGCTAGGATAGGAAGCCAGGGGCTAGCTCCAGAGTTCCCGCCCTTGGCCCCGCTGCTGCCTCTCTGAGAATCTAGGACAGTTTCTCCACTAGATTCCACAGGTGCCGAGTATCTGAGCCCTGAGTCCACGCTCCACAGAGCAGCCAGGTGTGCTCAGTGAAACCCTTTATTTGCTTGTTCTGCTATCCACGCCCCTCTCCCCTGCCTGTCTTCTCTATTTTCCAGCCGCTCTGCTCTTTCTCCACCTCACAGCCTTTGCACCTAGTGCTTCCTCTGCTAAAATGTTCTTCCTCCCTCCACCTCCTCTCATCCTGTAACCTCCGTTTCATGTCACCACCACACAGAGGCCTCCCGGATGAACTCTGCAAGGTAAGTTCTCGCTGTTTTTCTTTATGTGATTACTGGGTATTGGAAAAATGTCTCCCAGTTTTGGTTTGTCTTTTCACCTTCTTTAATGGAATCATTCAGTGAGCAAAATTTTTAATTTTAATGAATCAAATTAATCAATCTTTTCCCTGATAGCTTGTACTTTTTGTTTCTTAAGAAATCATTCCTTACCTCCAAGGTCATGGAGATATACTTTGATAGTTCTTCCTAAAAGTTTTAAAGTTTTGGCATTCACATTTAAGCCCTTCATGCATTTGGGCCAGAAACTTTTTTTTGTAATCCTCATGAGAGGATATTTTTCCATTTATTTTTTAGAGAGAGTGGAAGTCAGGAATATTGATTGGTTGCCTTCTGCATGAGCCCCGACCAGGGCCCAGGCCAGGGAAGAACCTGCAACCGAGGTATGTGCCCTTGACTGGAATCAAACCCGGGACCCTTCAGTCCGCAGGCCGACACTGAGCCAAACCGGCTAGGGCGGAAACATTTCTTAAAAATCCTTTTATTTTAGGGTATTCTACTTACAGAATATTGAATTTCCTAATGATAGAAAATGGGGTGTTTAATAGCAAGGGAAGACCCTGATGCTTTCTGTGAAGAACATGCTATGAGTTGTGGAGAGGAATGAAGAAAGCACATTTCTGTTTTCTAGTTACACTAAGTGGTTTCTAAAGAAATCACAGCTGGCCAATTTGAATTCAATACTCAAATTTTAAACTATTTAGGAAGAAATGGGGTATGTGGATTGGCACCCATCCCTCTATGTTTCAGATGCTACTTGGCATTTAACACTCAGAAAGTGAAGCTTCTGGAAAACAAAAGATGAGGAGGAATGCGTGTGCATGCCTGTGTGCATATATACATGTCTTTGTGTGTTTATGTTGGAATTTGTATTTGCATATGTATGAAGCAAGGAGGAAAACACAGAAATGCAGTGTGGCATTGCATCCTGAAAAATGTGCCCTCCCCCAGCACCTCACAACCACAGGTGACAGAGAGAGGAAGGGTCCTAGGAACGATGCATGCTGGGTTATTGCTTTTATATACTCTCTTAGTTCAGCAGGTCACCCCAGTTCATCATATCAGGTGTAGGGAAGAGAAGGGAAGACCGAAGGAAGGAAGTGGGCACCCGGCAGGAATTTCTGCTGTGGGATCTGCTTGCATAGTCTTAAGAGTTTGTGTGTAATTATTGGCACATAGCAAGACATGTCATGGCCTGGACTGTGGACTCAGGAATCCCTGTAGGTGAGTGAAAGGTCACAGCTGAGCATCTAGAAAGATAACTGGCTTCTCAGAGTGAATGATTACAGCTGTAACCTGCCTACTGAAAGATCAATAGCACGAGTATTTTATTCCCTTAATTAGACTTTAATCTAAAATGGCACAGCAAGACTTTGTCTCAAAGGAAACACAAAGGGAAAAAATCTCCTCTTCAGACACATATGGAAGGATATCATATAGAATAAAGTAGGACGATTGCCACTGATTCTCTAGAACCCTCTAAGAATGTTGACTGGGTCTCATTCTTAATAATAACTGCAATTAAGAGCTTGCTCCTAGAGCTAAAATCCTGCACCCACAATTTATTGCTTGTTTTTCCTTAACAAGTGACTTTATCTCTATGCCTCACTTCCTTTATAAAACTGGGGAGGGGGAGAAAAAATAGTATCTACCTCATGGAATTCTTCTAAGGTTCAGATGAGTTACTTTCACCTCTCACCTGACTCCACTCAAACTGCTCTTACAAAAATTCACTGATGGCCTCCACATATTTTAATTTACTGGTGAACACTCATCCCTCATTGAATTTGACCATGAGCAGCACTTGACACATGATCAATCCTCCAAGAAACTCTGTTTTACTTGGCATCTTGGTAACAAATTCCTTTGGTTTTTGTGTGGTTCCTCTTTCTTCCCCTTCTCTTGCCATTGGAATTGCTCTGGGACTCAGTCCTTGGATGCCTTCTCTACATTTTGGTAACTTCATCCAGTTTCATAATTTCAGATAACCTCTCTATGCTGATGATTCCAAAATATTTATCTTCACCATGGATTCTCCCCTGTCTCTACCCTCATATACTTATCAACCTTCTCAAGAGCTTCAAGTCTTCATACACATCTCAAATTTGTCCAAAATCAGAATTCAGGTTTTCACCCATGAAATTGCTATACTCATATTCTTTTCCATCTCAGAAAATGGAAACTTTCTAGTTGCTCAGAACAAATATCTGAAAGTTACCTTTGAGTCGCCTCTACTACCCTATATCCAATCTATCAGAAAGTTCTGATGGCTCTCCCTTTAAAATATATCACAGATTCAACTGCTTCTATTCACTGGGGTAGTCCAATCTGCCATCATCTTTGGCTTATACTATCACTATAGTCTCCTAACTGGTCTCCCTGCTTTCACATTTGCCCCTTCCTATATATAGTCATTATCAACAAAGCAGCCAGAATGATCCTGCTCAACTTAGAATGGATTATCTCCAAATTTCTGCTCATAATCGCATAGTAGGCCCTCATATCTTTCAGAATTTATTCTACAGTCCTTACAATGTACAGGGTGTGCCAAAAAATGTATACACACACTTTCAATAATTACAAAGGCAGTGTTTATTGAAATACATTTCATTTTCAAAACTGAGGTATCAGCTGTTAAAGTGCACATGCATTTTTTTGTGGGGGGGGCGGGCACCCTGTGCACACAGCAAGTTTCACCTGTGTCCTCTGATGTCTCTGACTGCATTCCTTACCTTTTCCTTGCGTTTTAAACGTTTCAGGCACATTTCTGTCTTAGGGCCTTTCACTGACTGTTCCTGATGCCTGGAACACTTTCCCACCAAATAATCACCTGGGCCTCTCCACGTTTCCCCAGTAACATGGGAAGGTCAGCAAGAGCCGGCTGACCTATGATGCCCACTGGTCCCCATAAATCTAGACACCTCCACCTAAAACTGGAGCCCTTTCTGGCACTCCCAGTCCTTTATCCCTTCTCTCTTTATTTAGTCAGACACTTATCCCATTCTGACATACATACCATACCTTATTTATGTTTGTTTTTTGTTGTTTGCATCCCTTACTGGAATGTGAGGGCAGGGAATTTTGTGACTTTTATTCATGGAACACCTAGACTAGTACCTGGTACATATCAGATGCTCAATAAATATTGATGGAGTGGATCGATGAATGAATGAAATGCAGTTCAGTGTGCTAGTTAGTGGTCAGAGGCCAGGGCAACAGCCCCCCCCTTTCTGGTTTGAGGTGGATACTGTAGTGAGGTGGGTCCCTGAGTGATGCTGAGAGTAAACACCTCCTTAAATTTGGCACCTTGGCCCTGACTGGTTTGGCTCAATGGATTGAGCGTCAGCCTGCGGACTGAAGGGTCCCAGGTTCGATTCCGGTCAAGGGCATGTACCTTGGTTGCGGGCACATCCCCAGTAGGGGGTGTGCAGGAGGCAGCTGATTGATGTTTCTCTCTCATCAATGTTTCTAACTCTCTATCCCTCTCCCTTCCTCTCTGTAAAAAATCAATAGGATATATTTTAAAAAAAAATTTGGCACCTTGGGCACCTCACTCACGCCACCTACTCTCAGCCCTGGCTGAGCATGATACAGTCTGTTCCTTAGCTAAAAAAATGTTTGATCAGAGAAGATGATAAAGAAACAACATAAAAGAACAAACTAACAAAAAAGAACAACAAAAAGAGAAACAACAAAGTATATCTAAGTACATTTAAATTTATCCTCCATAAATCCGGGCACATAATTTCCCCCCTCTTTTTCATAGGGTGCTTTACTGATTAGACAGAAATAGAGACACAAAACCATTTCCTTCTGGGGAATGCAGGTGTCTTCAGTGATTACCATACTTTTTAAAGGTTATCTGAGTCCACTACAGGAAAAGTTGCGAAATTATACATTAATTTTTGAAAAACATTGTAATATAGTTATTTACTCTACTTGTAACCAGTTAGACTTAATATTTAATTCAGATCAGTCCAGTTCAATGATTAGCATTTCCTTCTCGAATAAGCAAAGGTCATTTAGTTCTCTGGGAAACTCCAGGCTCGAGAGTTAATATTCAGAGACTTCTGAGAGGCAGCAGCTTCAGATATCTCATTCATACATTCAGGGCACCTGGGCTGAACTCTGGCTGCCACAGACTCTTTTGTATTCAGATCATCATATTGCTGTCTGCTTAGGTTTTGATACTGAATTCACACAAAAAGAGCCCCCAAAGGATTCATGTGTGACCTAATCCCTCAACCGTATCTAAAATGTTGCTCTCTACTTCGTAGTATAAAGATTTCCAAAGAGAAAAGGGAACATGCGAGATTTTTATTCATCCCTTTGCCCGTTTCCTGCTATAATAGCAATTGCAGCAGAGATCTGGAACCTCAAAAAAGAGAAAGCTTGCTCCGTTACCAAATTAAAAATTCTTTCTGCCTGCTCTAATGTGTGCAGTTTTATCGTTGTGCTTTTACTTACGTCACAAACTGAAATTGGCGTTATAATTAACAAGCATTAAAATTAACATTAATTATGATGGCAATAACCAAAGAGCCAGGAGGTGGTGTGGGAGGAAGCACAGTGGTCCCTCTTCAGGACACGCTCCTTAAATGCACCTGTCACACTCCTCCCCTGTGGCCACAGTTCAGTTTATTTCAACGCTGAGCAGAAGTGGATGCCTCTGATGTGCAGAGTTCTGAGCCCCTTTCTGAACCTCAGTCACTCATTAATACAGAACCTGAGACTAAATCTTCCTCCCTCCCTCCCCCCACATGGAATATTCCTGTCCTTCGCAGATGACAAACCAGAGATGCCGGCTCCAAAAGAGACCATGGGCTGCTGGATACTAAGTGCCTTTTTAGAGAGGACACCAGAAAGCAAGTTCCAGCAGGAGTGTGTTTGTAGATGCTTTTCTACATCCCGAACCAGGAAAAAGGAGGGCACCGAGGGGCTGCAATTTACATTTGGATTATTTACTTATACATTAACATCAGACTCCCCAGGAAGAGTGTTGCTTTCAACTCCACAGCAGGCCAGGACAGCCAAACCCAGGCTGCTACACCTTTCCTCTCTGCGGACTTGGCCACTCGGTTGCCCAACTGTCAAGCCTTTGGGTTTGCCTCCTTTCCAATCCCAGGTTCTAACCAGACTCCTTGAGTTTCCTAAGTGGATACTAATCTTGCCCCTGTGCCTGAGACACAGATCTGCAGTACACCTGCCTGGATATAGATCTGTTCTGCCCCTTGTTAATTTCATGGCGCTGGACACATGGCTCCAGGACTAAATCTCAGTTTCCTCACCGGTAAAATAATGATAGCTCTTATCTCATATGGTTATCTCAAATCTATGTAAGCATTTTGGCGCAGTGCTTAGCACAAAGTACTCACTCTAAATACTAGCAATAATCATTTCTATTGACACCATAGAATACCTGCCCCCCAGGTAATTTTTTTAAAGGTTATCTTTATTGTTGAAAGTATTACAGATGTTCCCTTTCTTTCCATTGGCCCCCTTCTAGCCATTACCCACCCCCTCACCGTAGGCCTTCACCACACCATTGCCTGTGTCCATGGGTTATACATATATATTTCTTCACACCCAGCCACCCACCCCCACCTTCCTTCTGAGATCATTTTCATAGAGAAAAATCTAAAATTCTGGTGTGTGCTAAGGATCTCCTGGTCTCTGTTGAGTTTGTGTTCACCCCAAGTAAACCCAGAAGCCAAGATTTAGGTGCAAGTGACTTATTTAGAAGGTGACGTCCGAAAGCTTGGTGAGAAAGTAAGGGAGTGAGACCAGGATGGGAGGAAAGCACAGTGAAGAGTGCGTTAATGTCACGGCCATGTGCACAGTGAAAGCCAAATATTAAATTTCCAGGACCTTTGCAGACCGGTTGTTAAATACAACCATGTCAAAAATTAAAAGATATAAAATTTCAATGAAATCAATTATGTTTGTGAAAGTATTCACTTGTAACTATTTTACGAATATCTATGCTTTTGGGGTCATTTACTTTTATTGTATCTGGATGAAGGAAATACAAGGGCTTGCTTCTGTGATCTCTTCCTCACCCTGTGTTTAGTGATATCACACTGGTAGCTTGAAATCAGACATGGGGGAAATGGCAAACACTATAAATTGGGGCAGTTTTTTTCAGAGTTACTTGTCAAGCACTCCATTGTTGTGCTTAAAAATTAGCCTGCTATATTTGGTCAGATATTTAATTAACACACCCCTAATGCCTTGGCAGGGCCAGACGAAATGATTTCAAGGGTCTTATATGGCCCTTGGGGCAAACATTCCCCACCCCTGCTCTAAGAGAATGTATGGAACATGCTGACTTCTCTTCCACTGAGATGCGAGAAGGTCAGATGAAGTTTGCCACAGTGGGGATAACCTAGCCTGTCTCTCCCAGGGGTAGGGGAAAAAACCCACAGGCAGAGACCAGGAGCCACAAACTCTCAAAATCACTATCACTCTCCTAAAACATGCTTGTGCTCTACGCTCCCTACTCAAGGAATTGGAAATGAAACAATCATTGACTCAATTTCTCAAGCCAGAAACTTCAACATTATTCCCCCCTTCCCACAACCCTCCTCTCTTACTCCTGTGTACAATCACCCACAAGTCCCGTTGTTTCTCTTGAATTCATCTACTTCTCCCCATCCCCACTGCTACTATCTGAGTCCATATCTTGCCTGAATTATTTAAAAAAAAAGCTTCCTAATGAAAATCTAGATGTTTTTCCTCCTCCAGTCCTTCTTCATATGGTAGCCAGTGTGGCATGTCTCATACACAAACCTGATCATATCTCTCTCACCTGCTTGTAGTCCTTCAATGTCCAGAATTCTTAGGATCAGGCATTGCTTTTAAGTCTCATTTCACTCCACTCTCTCCCTGACAACCTGCCATTCAACTAGACTGATGTTCTTTCAAGTCCATGAGCGATTCAGGCTGTTTCACTTACAGGATGTTGCGTGAAGATTTCTGCCTTGAACATCCTCCCCCCATTCTTTACCTGGCCCACTCCCATTCATCTTTGGTTCTCAGTTTAGAGGGTGCTTGAAATCTGGCCCCCGGATTTGAGTGGCTTCCCTTCCTATGTCCTCACAGCCCCTTTACTTCCAGTTACCACTGTACTTTTCTGTAACCCCCATTAGATAATAAACCCCGGGAATGAAGTGCCTGAGTGTTCCTCACCTTGTAAAACAAGCTCCTAGCACAGTGCCTACTGATGTGGTCATATTTGAGCAAATATTTGCTGAATGAATGAATGAATGAATTGTGGAAGGCCATTGTTCACAACTCGTGACTCCTTTGTTTTCATCATTACCAAATAAACATCGGAGGAGTCAACAATAGCAGCAAGTCAAGAGGTGCTGATTTGGAAACTAAGTTTCTGAAAGGTAGTTCTAGGAGAGTATAGAGTTCTGTGGCTATCATTCTTCTTTCCTCTTGGTTGGTGGTTTTTAAATTAAAAGTAACTGTTTTTAATTAAATGTGTAATCATTGCAAATAAGATCATTAATTCATCTAAAACAATACTTTTCTCTAGATTTGTTTATCCATTTATTGCAATTGTTATCACACTGTATTGTTTTTTTAAAAAACTATTCATAAACAACATTTTTATGGATGCTTCATATTCTATTATTTGCCCTGGAACCATGAGCTCAAGTCATTCATCTTTTGATTCAATTGTTTAAACTCTCTCTAAAACATTACATTTTAACTGCAATTAATATGAGCCTGAATTTCCAAAGAAAATTATTCTGCAACATATTTCTTTCAGCTGAGGTATTTACCAAATTGACAGTTTTCCGAAAGTTCTGATCTGAGAATCCCCTGGCACTTTCTAGGAAATCTGACTCTCAGGGCCCACCGTTCTCTGTTGTTACAGAATCACCAAGAGGGATGTGGAATCTGCCGCCTTCCCTTGTCTCAGGAGGTGCTAGAGCAGGAGAACCAACACTGGACCAGGAGTCAGGGTGACAAGTCTAGTCCTCATTAACTCTTCCTGATTTCTGAGGCTATAGGAATGCTGCTCAATATCCCCAGGCTTCAAGTTTTCTTACCATAAATTCTGATTCTCTTTCCTACAGTGTACTCCACAGGAATATTGACCAAATACAAGGCAAAAATAAATATATCTAACTGCTTTGAAATTTATGCAGCACTATACTGACATTGACATGATTAGTAGCAGAAAAAGGGCATGAGAATCTATCATTTCTATTTGTATGGTTTAATCAATAGCATCACACTCTTGCTTCTTTTTTTTCTGTTACAAAGTTAAACCAATTCTAAATGCTTTTGAGTGAAACTTTAAATCAAACAGTGGTAACAACTCACACGCTGGACAAAGCTTTCTATTTAGATAAAGTCTCAGCTTTCTGCATCTTCCAAAGATAACACTTTGGCTAATCACTGGAATCTGCAGGAAGATGAACACCGCTGAAGGCAGTGGTTAGAAGATGGTCGGAGGCAGGCTTGTTCTCCATCAGGAAATTCTGTACTTCTCTGCTTTGATCTGGTTATTTTCCTGACTCTATCAAACCGCCTTTTCAGTTTTTTGAAAGATTAACCCTTTTAACTTAAAGATAATATTTTAAAATATTAAAGGTACTAAAAGTATGTAATGATTTGAGTAATTCTTACTATTTTTATACTCTTCATTTAATAACCAACACAGAGTGGTAAAAAGAGCCAGTCTTACATCTCTGTTTTTCAAGTACTTAACACATGAAAACTTGCTCCTGGATCACAAAGCTAGACAGAGTCAGTATTTATCCATGGTGCTGAGTAATTAAAACTTTAAATATTAAATATATCATGTTATGTGATGTCTACATAGGGGAAGTGAGGGAGGGAAGAAGGGAGGGAGGAGGGGAGAGAGAGAGGAAGAGAAATTGATTCTATAAGACTCCGAATGACTCTTAGTTCTCATGAAGAAGGTCCATCATGGAAAGAACATAGACTTGGGAGTCAGACAGACCAGGTTTCAAAAGTGGAATCTGTCTCTGACATTGTTAACTGCGGGGATTTCAGGCATGAGTTTCACATACATGAGTATCAGTTTTCTCATTTGTAAAATAGGAATACTAATAGCTCCTTGTTGGTAGAATTTTGAGAGACGATGTAGGAAAAGTACTGGCACAAAGTAGGCGTTCACAAAAGATTAGCTTACGTCTCCTGTCCCTGGAGCTGATGCTTTATGTCTTTCATTTACCCTCTAAGTTTTCTACCTGTCACTATCTGGCCACTTGTTTTTGGTTTTGCCGATGTGCTGACAAGATAGATTTCCCCCCTCGTTCACATTTCAAGCTTTTGTTTCATATCCAGCCTATTGTTCACCTGTGATTGCATTTCTCTTCTGTTTAAGGGCGAAAGAAAAGGAATTATGAAATAGGTTATTACAGGATCACAAATAAAAATTAAATGGCCTGCAGCATGGGTAAAAAGCAAATATTAATTAATGCAGCCCAGTAGAAGTAGAGTGAGACCCAGGCCGGGAATCCATTCCTTTACTTCATCTCCCAATGCTATGTTTGTCGAAGGCTGCTGGTCCTGTGGTAGCATTCCAAATGTTTTAAAAACTAGATGTAATTTTTACTACCCTTCCTCCATTTCAACACCGTTGCCCCTTTCATTTTGCTTAGATTGTTCTTTATATCTTGTGCCATCTCCTTGGCCTGAACTGCCTTCCATCTCATAGATCATATTATGAATATTTTATCACTACCCCTTGCATATCATCATCACCATCACCATTACTTCGGATGCCCATAGTGTATTGCATGTGCTTTCGACTTGCTGTTTGTTTTATTCTGCCTGATACTGGAGGATGCTCCATGTTTCCTCAGAGACAGTGTGCGCGGCTTGCAGAGAGCAAGGCTCTTTCCTCACTGTAGCCACAGAGCCATGTGCAGTGCTTGCTGCAGAGTAGACGCTTACTGTGGGGGAAAATGGATAAAATCCTTGTTTCCTTGTCTCTGGTTTAAATGTAGCTGTTCTCCAGGTGGAAGATGTCTGGAGCATGCAATGTGATTAAAAGAGGATTTTCTTTGTTGTCTTTCCTCTATTAAATGTTTCATGGTAAACTAGCTTTTCTTTTTGTAAGTTAGTCCCTGGAGGCCAAGCATTTAAGGAAAAAAAAAATGTGTGGTTTCCTTTCCCCACCCAGTCCTCACTCTGGGCAGAAGCTCTGCCCCAGGCATAGGAGGCCACTTCTCCCATAGGGCGGAGGTCCGTGTCATAGGAGACAAGCTGAAGTACCAGAGGCTGCATCACTGCCAGAGCCCTGTTCCTAAAGCAGAGTGTTACTCATGCCCCAGCTCTGAAGCAGTAGCTCTGAGTGTTGTGCAAGGGAGAAGCGATTCCTAAGGACAGAGAGCTCTGAAGCTTTCCTCAAAGGAACTGTCTTTCTTTCTTTTTTCTTTCTCTTTTTCTTTCCCTTTTCCTATCTTTCTTTCTTTCTTTCTTTCTTTCTTTCTTTCTTTCTTTCTTTCTTTCTTTCTTTCTTTCTTTCTTTCTTTCTTTTTCTCCCTTCCTCCCTCCCTCCCTCCCTCCCTCCCTCCCTCCCTCCCTCCCTCCCTCCTTCCCTCCTGGGTTGTGGGCACATCCCCAGTGGGAGATGTGCAGGAGGCGGCTGATCGATGTTTCTCTCTCATCGATGTTTCTAACTTTCTATTCCTCTCCCTTCCTCTCTGTAAAAAATCAATAAAATATATTAAATAAAATAAAATAAAAGACACTATTTTATTCCTCTATTTTGTTTTATTTTTTAATTGATGTTTATTGTTGAAAGATATCTTTATCTTTTTTTCTCTATTGACCTCTTCCACCCCACACCCACCCCTCCCAGGCCTTTCCCACACTATTGTCTGTGTCCTTGGGCTATGTATATATGCATATAAATTCCCTGGTTAATTCTCCCCACCCACACCCACCTTCCCTCTGAGAGTCATCAGTCTACCGTATACTAGGTGTACCGGTTAATGTGGATTTTTTTTCAATAGATGGGGTTACACATATGTTGATATATATGTGATTTGATATGTATGCTATTTTGTTGTATTGACAACCAGCTTCAAAATTTCATATATCAAATTTTCTGAAGGTGTTAACATCATAGATATTTTTATGCTTAAAAATGTCAAATTTCGTGCCAAAAAAAAGAGCATTTGTGGGAAGTTTTAATTCATTATTTTGAAGAAAAGTGCTAGCAATGGACATTACTTTGAATAAAGCACTTTTGATACTTCTCTTGAAATTATTGTGTTTTCTTGGATTACAAAATCCACACACCAGGAACTGAGCCCCCAGGTGTCCCTGGAGGCTCTCCAGGTGGCCCAGGACAGCACAAAGGGGAGCTGGGGTTAAATGTGAGTCACCTCTGGGGGTGGAAGTGGCCTGAGCCAGCAGGTCTTCCCACATCTCTGTGGCTCGTGCTTAATCTTGTGGCTTTTATTCCTGTCATGGGACATTATTATGCCATAAAAGTCTTCATTCTGACTTGAAAAAATAATAAAGGTGCTGTTCAATTTTCAATAAAGAGGGTCAAGTGTTTTACCTAGCATACCTCCAGCTCTCGGTTACAGGTGTCTCTTTGTAACAGGAGGTTCTGGAGCCATCTGAACTTGTTATCTACTAATGGTTCCGTGACAGCTTTGTATCTGGGTTAGAGCTGGGGCTTGGTGGGGTGGGATGGGGGGAGAGGGGAGAGTAGGGAAAAGGAGGGATGAGGGAAAAGGAGGGATGAGGGACAAGTGAACATTGAGAAGGCTTCTATGGCCAACTTCAAATGCCATATTCTAAGGAGCACTCATTTGGATCTGTCTGATAGCTCAAATCCTGAAAAATAATGTCTAATAGAAGAGACAGTGATAACAAAGGCCTAGTTGTAATAAACAAAGGCATAGTCATAATTATATTTTCAAGGTCATGCTGCCAGCCAAATGAATTCAAAAGGGATATCAGACATCTGCCTAACTAGACTGATTAAAAAATCCCTTTTATTTTCCTCCAAAAAAAAATTTCCTGCTGTGATAAATGAGGAAAATGATAGGGACATGGAAAGAATCATCAGGTGTGTTTTTTTTTTTTTTTTAAAAAAAAAGGGGTCATAAAAGATAAAAATCCTTCCAAATGCAGATGTGACAAAAAGACATCTTTGCAAGTCAGTCTAGAAAGTGGCTGTGATAATTCAGAGAAATTATTTAGCACTCAGGAAAACATTGCCATGGAATGATGGAGTGGTCTGGCAGGAGAAATTGTCAAAAGACTGGCATCAATCACGGTTAAGTGTGGTGTCTCTGCTGATTGCGTGTACCCTGCAGCGAGCCTGCCAAAACAGATCTCTGACACCGCTATGACACGCTGATGGGTGACTGTGAGAATGATTGATGGGGTAGCCTGCCAACATCTGGGACTAGAAGAGGTGGATTGCCATTGCTGAGTGCTTTAAGTGCAGAGTAATTATTTGTGATCCAGGCATTAATTCCTCCTGGAAGCTAAATGTACACAGTGAGAAAAAGGAGACATCCTCTGGCCTGGCTTTGCCTGTGTGTGAACTTATCCTCATTATTTGCTAGAGAAACCAAAGGTTTATAAGATTGGTCTAAAGTATCCCAAGAATCTACAAAGAAAATCCTTTAGAATTTTTCTCGTTAAGGTCTATAAAATGTTCATTGTGTTTCCTTTATATTTTTAATGAACTCAAGAATATTAATTACTACATTTTGAGTACATATATATTATGCACTATATGCTTTATATTCTTTCAAATCCAACACTGCTCTATGAGGTAGACATTAATAAGCCCAATATATAGCTGTGAAAACAGGCCCAGAGAAATTGTTATTGGACTGAGGCCACCAAGCCTATAAGTAATAGACTCCCTGCTAGAATCCAGGATTCGACAATGACAATGACTATTCCTGCCCCCTGAGTCACACTACCTTCTCCCAAAAAGCTGCTTACAACATACTACACACAGGGTCTGTTAAGAGATTATGAAGTACCAGCTGAGCAGTGATGCCTTAGATTTGAACTCATTGTTTAGACCACCTAGGTTTTACATAGACTTGAAAACTCAGAAATCATAGTCCAGTCATAATATAGTTCAGTTATAGTGATAGTTCCGTTATAATAGCTTACTGTTAATTCTATTCACTCCAGTCTTCCTATCATGAAGCCAAACCTGAGCAGGCCTGGTCCAAGTTCTACATGTACAAGAAAAATAAGTGCTATTACTCACATACCTTTTCACTGCTTATCAGGTTTATCATGGTCTAGAACAACCACTTTTAACCTATTTCATCTCATGGCACACAAACTAATTACTAAAATTCTGCAACACACCAAAAAATATTTTTTGCTGATCTGACAAAAAGAATAAGTATAGTTTTGGTTCATTCATACTGGACGGCTATTGTTGTGTTGGCTGTTGTCGTTTTTTTATTTGATAATCTAAGGGAAAAGAGGTCAGTGCCCCTGACTAAATAGTCAGATGTTGCATATTTTAAAACTTCTTGCAGCACACTCACTGAAAACCTCTGGGCTAGGTCACTGCTGTCCAATAAAAAGAGAATGCAAGTCACAAATGCTAGTCACTATGTAATTAAAATTTTCTAGTAGATATATTTTAAAAAGTAAAAATGGGTGGAATTTACTTTAATAATAGACTTTAACTCAAATATCCAAAGGTTATCTCGACATGTAATCAACATAAATTATTCAAATTTTATACTATGTCTTTATACAGAACATCTCAATTTGGACTGGCCACATTTCAAGCATTCAGTAGCTACATGTGGCTAATGGCTACCATATTGGACAGCATAGTTCTTGATAGTAAATGACTTGTCTTAACTGACACAACTCCCTGAATTCAGACCAAACCCCTATTTTATCTATTGATTCATCTGTCCATCTCTGTATCAACTGATCGGTTTTTTAATGCATTTTCTCAAAGAATTTGAAGGGATTTGACACTTCTCTAAATATTCATCTCGCCTACCTGTTCTGAGGCTCTGACCATCTCAAACTTCTGAAACCCTCACTACAACCTGAAATTGGAACCCCTTCCTCTTCTGGCTTCAACTGTCAAGCCATTGGCCCAAAGGGTATGCATGGCCCAGTGAAAATTGTTAGCTTTCTCTGTCAATTATCGTGTGTGTGTGTGTGTGTGTGTGTGTGTGTATGTGTAATGTTCACAAATCATGACTGGGTGACTCAATTCATTCTTACTAAGTGAGCTGATGTACTAGTAAGTAACCAGCAACCAGGGCCCTCTTCCTCCTCCTTCTCATATCTGCCCCCTCCAAGATAACCATTATCCTGGCTTCTAACGCCACAGATTAATTTGGCCTATTTTTAATATTATATAAGTGAACTCTTCAAGGCTTACTCTTTTATATCTGCTTTTTTAATACGTGCGTGACCATCCATGTTGTTGTAGTATGTAGTTTTAGTGCTTTCATTGTCATTGTTGTAAAGGGTTCCTTTGTCTGACTATATCACAGCTTATTAATCTACTCTACAGTTAATGGATGTTTGGATTGTTCTAGTTTCTGACTACAGGTCATGCTGCTATCAACCTTATTTACATGCCTTTTAGTAGAAAAAAAAGTGTAAGTGTGTGTGTCTGTGTGTGAAAAAGTGTGTGTGTGTGTGTGTGTAGACTCTGGGTTATAGTAGATGGTGCCTGTGGTAGATAGAATGATGCCCTCCACCCCCACCCCAAAGATATCAGATCTTATTTTCTGGAACCTGTAAATTTAAATTTTACCTTTTAAGAGGAAAAAGGATCTTTTCAGATCTGATTAAGCTAAGGATCTTGTGATGGAGAGATTACCTGGCAAAACCCAAATGCAATCACACACATCCTTATCAGAGGGAGGCAGAGGGAGAGCTCACACGCACAGAGGAAAAGGAAATGTGCAGGCAGAGCAGAGATTGGCATGATGCAAGCACAAGGCAAAGGATGTCAGCAGCCACCAGAGCCTGGGAAAGGCAAGGAAAGGCCTGATTCTCTTTTGGAGCCTCCAGAGGGTGCACAGCCCCGCCAACACCTTGATTCAGCCTCATGGTACTGATTTCAGATACGTGTGACCTTCAGACTGAGAGAACTTATTTCTGCTGTTTTAAACTCCCCAGTTTGTGAGCATTTACTATGGGAAACTAATAGTGCTCAGTAGTTTTCCCAACTGACTATAGGAGAAAAACCTTGGCTCACTAATTACCAATAATATTAAAACACAAACTAAAAGCTCTAAAGGGTAAGGTTTAAAAGAAAACAGGGTATCATCACATCACCATGTTTTTAAAAATCACCAGGCAGAGAAGGCTCAGAAGAAAAACCTACTGCAAACGTGACTTGCTGAAGGACACAGATGGCGATTTTGGTAAACTGTCCAGCATCCTCTATAAAATATGAGAAGAGACGGACTGTAGTAAAAGCAACATATAAACAAAGGACGAGGCAAAACTGAGATAAAATATATTCAGAAGAATTGCAAGATAACTCAAATTGCAGCACGTGAAGTAAAATAGCAAGGGGGCTATGTGGAAACTTTATAATACCTCAATAATTTTTCCGTAAATTTAAAACCATCCTAAAATTAAAAGTGAAAAAAAATCAGGGGGATGGTAAACACAAAGTTCAGGCTGATGCTAAGCTCTCTTGGGAAGTATGGAGGATGGAACTGGTGATAAGAATTCCTTCAAGCCGAAACCGGTTTGGCTCAGTGGATAGAGCGCTGGCCTGCAGACTGAAGGGTCCCAGGTTCGATTCCGGTCAGGGGCATGTACCTGGGTTGCGGGCACATCCCCAGTGGGAGATGTGCAGGAGGCAGCTGATCGATGTTTCTCTCTCATTGATGTTTCTGGCTTTCTATCTCTCTCCCTTCCTCTCTGTAAAAAAATCAATAAAATACATTTTTTTTTAAAAAAAGAATTCCTTCAAAAGTATCAGGAGTATTCAGTTCTTAAAATGGATGTTAAATTATGAATATTTTTTATGCTCAATAGTGTATTTAATAATCATATTTTATTTTGTGTTAAATATTACATGGTGACAACTTTAATATGGAATTAGAATAAAAATATACAGTTGATTCAGTGAAAACCAGATCTGGTGCTGTTAAAGGAAAACTTTAATACTTTTCTGTGAAGAAATGAAAATAAAAAGAAAAGATACAGAAAATGAAGATCTAGAGCCTAGATAATAAATGCAATAGCAGAAAGGAATCTTTCCTGTGTTGAGAGAAGAGCTATGAATTGAACAAGCCCACTCCAGGCAAATCTAATTAAGAGAACTATTTCTAGATAAAGATTGTAAAAAAAATGCTGAGGTACAAGGACAGAAACAAAATACCTTACTGGTACTCAGGCCAAGTAAAAGAAGACAGTTCTAACAAAGAAATGATCAATTTACCACAAACATCTTTTCTGTAACATTATGTTCCATAAAATAATGGAACAATACCTGGAGAAATGCTATGGTCCAAAAATTATATAAGAAAATGGCATTCTTATCTAAAGGCAACAGAAAGACAGCCTCAGATATTAAGAAGCCCAGAAAATACACTACCCACATGCCCATCTTAGAAAATAAATATCAGTTGAAATCAAGCAAAACCAAGGACTCTAAAAATTGTGAAGTCATAATATTAAAGGGCCAGACAATATCCATATTTAAAAATGTCAATCGTAAAGCTGCTTAAAAAACTGAATGGAAAAACAAAAGATAATTATTTCTAAAAAAGGTTATATAATGTATAAAATAATTTCATAACTATTAATTATCCAGGTCTTAAAACCAAAATACAAGATCTGAATCTGTACACATCTCTATGACTCCTAGTAGGACTCCCTCTGCCAGCCCTGACACACCATTGCCCAGAACCCCAGGCATCGCTCCCTACCTGCCCTTACAACCTCATGACTTACATAAGAGACCATCAGAAATGACCTTGCTACCTAAGTCACTTTAAGAAGCTCAAGACTTTGAGGTCATCTTTCTTTATCTGACACTAAGCCCATTTAGTCCGATAAATCCCTTAGTCCTATCCAATCTCCTACTCTTCTCATCTCCCCAAAACCTCCCACTGTCCACCAATCCCTATATATTCAGGTCTTTCCTGAATGATTTTTTTCACCTCTTTATTCTGAGACCTGATTCTCTCCTAAGGACACGGCTCCCTGTCATCCCTCCCACAGTAGCTATTTTCTCTCCAACACCTGTGGGTGCCATTGAATTTAAGGTAGATAGCCTCTTTAGTGTTCATTCTTTGAAGATTTTTATCACCTGGTTCACTCTCACTCTCTCCAAATTTAGTCTTGTCATAATTCCTGATGATATCTGTATCAGTATCCATGTGCAATCCAATAGACCGCTTCAATGAAGGGAATGTTCTATCTCTGCACTAAGGTGGTAACCACTAGACACAGGCTATCGAGCACTTCAAATGTGACTAGTGCAGCTGAGGAACTAACATTTCACTTTAATTTCCATTAAATAGCCATGTGTGCTGGTGGCTACCATTTTGGACAGTATAGACATTGATGATCACTCCAGTAGCCAGTGCTCTCAGTTCTTTGGCCTCTACTTCTAAGTAGTTTCTCCTCTGGCATCTACTTTCAAACTCTAGAAACTCCTCCAAAGATTTGACATCAACTGTCCCAGCCACCAACTGGCATTCTCTCTCTTCACAGCTCATCTCCTTGATATACATTCCAACAATTGCACAAATTCACCTGGATGTACCAGTATGTCTCTGCTTCTCTTGCCTCTCTCTCTCCATTTTACTAATCGTATAAAAAACCAAAGCTGATTAAATTCCATTTTCAGCCTATTCCCGCCAGCACTCAGGTGACTAAATGTGGCTGGTGAAAAACACACAACCATGGTGGCCTGTCTCACTTTAACTTCATATCCACCAACCTCCAGAGGGCTTTTGCCTTTAGCAATCTTACTGTGTTTCTAGCCCATTAACTCCCACTCTCCCTATTCCTCTAACTCTCAACAACCCCCTTACCATTTATTATCTGCCGAAGATTTGATTCCTGTTGCACTGAGAAAATAAAAGTACTGCACATGGAATTTCTATAATGCTTCCCCAACATATCTCCCAGCCCATCTGCATCTCTCCTCAAATATTCTACTTCTGTTTTTATGTTTGAATGTGCAGTGAATTCCATTCCCAGACAGCAGTTATTTCTCATATCTCCAGCATCATCAATTTATCTCTCTCTGGATATTCTCATCAGTATACAAACTAACTATAATACCTCTCACTTTAAAAAATAAGCATAAAAGCTTTCTTTGAATCATATTCCCCCTCAGCTATAATCCCATATCTCTGTTCTCCTTTACAGCAAAACACTGTGAAAGAATTGGTTGCATTGTTATCTTCATGTCCCTTTTCCAATTCTCTCTAGAATACATTTTTACCAGGCTTTTGTCGGCACTACACTCACGTTGACAGCTCATGTAAAAGTGTACAGTGACCCCCATGTGGCTAAATTTGATTGTCACTTCCTAGTTTTTATCATACTTCACCTATCAACAGCATTAATATAGTTGTCACACCTTCCTTCCAGCGGTTCTCAACCTGTGGGTCGTGACCCCTTTGGCGGTCGAACGACCCTTTCACAGGGATCGCCTAAGACCATCCTGCATATCAGATATTTACATTATGATTCATAACAATGGCAACATTACAGTTATGAAGTAGCAACGAAAAATAATTTTATGGTTGGGTCACAACATGAGGAACCAGTGGTTCTCAACCTTCTGGCCCTTTAAATACAGTTCCTCATTTGTGACCCAACCATAAAATTATTTTCGTTGCTACTTTATAACTGTAATGTTGCTACTGTTATGAATCGTAATGTAAATGTCTGATATGCAGGATGGTCTTAGGCGACCCCTGTGAAAGGGTCGTTCGACCGCCAAAGGGGTCTCGACCCACAGGTTGAGAACCGCTGCACTGAACAGTTTTCACTTGGCTACCGGATTCCTCTCTTCTTGGTTCTCCTGCTACAGCCCTGGCTTCTTCTTAGTCTCCTCCTGGTCCTTCCTCACACCCAGCCTTGGAACATGGAATTGCTGCCGAGTTCACTCTTCTGATCTATTGTATTTATGCATTTAGTCTCACTCCAGCAGCACATGAGTCTGGTATCAGAACTTTAAATCCTCTCTAGGTATTGATGAATCCCCAAATTTATTTCTTCCATTCAGAACCTTCCCCTGAAGTCTAGACTCTCATTTCCATGGCTCGCATATCCAAACTGCTAAGCTAAATAAGCCAGTCAGAGAAAGACAAGTATCACATGATCTCACTCATATGTGGAATCTAATGAACAAAATAAACCGATGAACAAAATAGATTCAGAGACATATAAGCATGGAACAGACTTTCGAACTTCAGAGGGAAGGTGGGGGAGGGTGGGTGGGTGGGAAGAGATCAACTGAAGAACTTGCATGCATATAGGCATAACCATGGACACAGACAATAGGATGGTGAAGGCCGGGGAGGGGGGCGGGGGAGTAATGGGGTGGAGGAAGGCCAGAAGAGGTAATGGGGGGGGGGGAGGGGGACCTATGTAATACTTTCAACAATAAAGATTTTTTTAGAAAAAGCTATCATAGAGGGTGTGAAATGGTGTCTCGTTGTAGTTTTGATTTACATTTTCCATTATACAGAATATATTTTCCTGTGCTTATTAGCCATTTATGTATCTTCTTTGGAAAAATGTCTATTCAAATTACTGCTCATTTTCAAACTGGATTATTTGTGATTTTATTATTGACTTGTAAGAGTTTCTTTTATATTTTGTATACAAGTCCCTTATCAGATATATGGTTTGCATATATTTTCTTCCATTCTGTATGTTTTTCTTTTTACTTTCTTTATGCTATCATCAAAATTACTTAATTTTGATGAAATATAGTATATTAGTGTGTGGGGTTTTTTAAAAAAAATTTTGCTGCTTGTGCTGTAAGTGTTGTATCTACAAAACCATGCCTAACCCAAAGTCACAAAGATTTATTCCTATATTTTGTTTATAGTTTTAGCTTTTACATTTAGGTTTAGGTCTTTGATCCATTTTGAGTCGATTTTTTTATATGGTGTTAGACATCCAACTTTATTCTTTTGCACATAAATATCCACTTGTCCCAATATCATTTGTTGAAATGACTATTCTTTCCCCTCTTGAATTGTCTTGGCACCCTTGTAAAAAAAATTCAACCATAAAAGTGAGAGTTCATTTCTGGACTCTGAATTCTATTTCATTAATCTATGTACTGTAGTATCTATCCTTATGCCAGTACCACACTGTCCCAATTACTGTTGCTGTGTGGTTTAGTTTTGAAATTGGGAAGTGTGAGTTCTTCAACTTTGTTCTTTTTAATATTGTTTTGGCTTTTCTCATTCTCTTATATTTCTGTTTTAAAATATATTTTGTTGATTTTTTTACAGAGAGGAAGGGAGAGGGATAGAGAGCTAGAAACATCAATGAAAGAGAAACATTGATCAGCTGCCTACTGCACACTTCCTACTGGGGATGTGCCCGCAACCAAGGTACATGCCCTTGACCGGAATTGAACCTGGGACCCTTTAGTCCACAGAGCCAAACCGGTTAGGGCTCTTATATTTCTATATGAATTTTAGGATCAGCCTTTCAATTTCTGCAACAACAACAACAACAAAAAACCATCTGGGAGTTTGGTAGGAATTGCATTGAATCTATAGTGCAGTTTGGGGATTAAGAATATTAAATTTTAGACTGACTAGAACTTCCAATACAATGTTGAATAATAGTGGTGAGGATGGATGCCCTTCTCTTATACCAGATCTTAGGGGAAAAGCATTCAGTTTTTCACCTTTAAATAGAATGTTATTTGTGAGTTTTTCACATATGATCCTTAAGATCTTTATTAGGTTAAGGACATTCTTTTCTATTCCTAGTTTGGATTTTTCTCAATTGCATCTATATTTCCCCCTTTAGTCTATTAATATGGTGTATTATATTAATTGATTCTTGTATATTCCTGGATGAATTTCATGTGGTGATGTATGATCCTTTCTATATGTTGCTGGATTCTTACTGAAATTTAGCCAATTTTCTTGAATGAATGTTTTCTCATTTGCTGTTTGTATAAAACAATCGCCAGAGACTTAAAATTTTTGTCTTACACTTTTTACTAGTTAAATTGTTGTTTTATGGGGGAGGAGGTCCACCAAGCTCCTTATTCTGTCATTCTAAATGATTTCATTTCATTATTTCTTATTGTTATAAGTATTCAATTGTATGATATACTAAAACATTGTTCTACTTTATGAATATTTGTTCTGTTTTCAGTCATTTTTGTTATTATAAATTTTCTGTTCACATCTACTGAAACAAATGTGCAAGTGTTTTTGAGGGTATAAATATACACATTTACTAGTTTTCATTTCAATTTTGGGGAGTCATGTCCCATAACCCAATTGTAGGTGGTTGTAGTGAGAGTTTTGACATTACCCATCTTCCAAACACAGGGGATTATCAGACTTGTTAAATTTTACTGATGTGGTGGGTGTGAAATGATACTGTGTTATAATTTTGTTTTAAATATTTGAACATTATTGAAGTTAAGCATTTCCTTTACATTTATTCTAATTAATGACTTTGCTTCTGTTTTTATATCTACACACACACACACATTTGTCTATTTTTCTATTGGATTACTTGGATTTATTGATTCATGTTTTTCCATTTTGAAGGTCTTGTTTAAGAAATCCTTCCCTATACCAAAGTCACAAATATATGCTCATATATTTGCTTCTATAATATAAGAGATAAAATTTGGCTTTCACATTAAAATCCTTATGCCATCTAGAATTAATTTTTGGATATGATGTGAGTTAGAGATTCAATTCCTCTTTGCTTGTTTGTTTTGTTTTTCTCTTTATGGACAATCAATTTTCTCAGTACAATTTGTTGAATAATTTCCCCCCACTACCAGCTCTGTTTCTAGACCTTTTAACATACCCAATTGATGTGTTTGTCTATCCTTGAACCAATATGACACTATATAAAGATTAATGACTTTATAATAAAGTCTTGATAATCTAATAGGACAAGTTTCTCTTTCTGGTTCTTCCTCAAAATTAATTTGGCTATTCAAATGAGATTTGCATAAATTATAAAATAAAATTGTGAAGTTCCAAGAAAAATCCTTTTAAGTTATGATTGGAATTACATTAACTCCCTATACTGAATTTGAGATAATTGAGTCTTCATATGCATTAATATGGTATTCCTCTCAATTTACATATTTTAAAAATAACATTTAGTAGTTTTTAATTTTATTTTTTATTTTTGGTAAATATTTTGATTAGGTTTCTTCCTAAGTATTTTGTATTTTTGTTCTTTTTTGATGCTGTACCTTCTTTAGTCCATTTTTAATCTGTTAAAAGTTAGAAATGTCATTGAATTTTTATACATTGATCTGTTATCTATTAACTTTGCTAAACTCCCTTATTGATTCTACTAATCAGTCTGATTTTGTTTTCTAGGTAAATAATTATGCCATCTGGATTTAATCATAGATTCACTTTTTTCTTTTCCAATCCTTATGCATTTCATTCCTTTTTTCTCTCTTGTTGCCCTCATATTGACTAACGGTGATGATAGTGAGCATCTCTCCTTTGTTCCTGATTTTAAGGAGAATTCTTGTAACTTTTCATCATTAAGCCTGATATTTGTTGTAAAATATTTATAGTTATTCTTTTTCAATTTAGAAAATGTTCCTCTGTTTCCAGTTTTCCAGTGATTATTAGCAAGGGTAAAACTGGAGTTTTCAGACAGTTTTTCTCCTTTAATCTGTTAATATGGCGATTTGCAATTTTTCTAACATTGAATTAATCATTCATTCCTAACAGTCATAATTTGTTGCCATTTTTATATATTTCTGAGTTTTATTTGCTAGTATTCTTATTTCAACCAGATTCATAAGTGTGATTGACTTGTAATTTTCATTTTTGTATGTGCTTGTGTCTGGGTATCATATCATATTTATGCCAACTTCATAAAAAGGGAATTCTCTCTCTTTTACCTTTCTCTGGAAGCATTGGTGTATGTTTGTAATCATTTGACCTTATAATTTTTGTAAGAACATGTAAGAACCCTGCTCTCATATGTTATCCTACCGTGCCTTATGAAACCTTTTCTTGCCACTACTCAAAATTGTTCCTCCTTTGAGCTCCCACTGAGTCTTATTTGATTATTTCTTGTAAGTTCCATTTTGCCAAAATTGTAAAACAACTTTATTTCTATAAAACTGTTCATAATATTCTTTTCTTATTTTTAAAATTTCTGTTTCCTATGTAGTTTTATTTTTAAATATTTTTTTATTTTCAAAAGTTCTGTTCCCTTTTATCTTGATTACTCTTGCTAGATGTTAGTCAAGCTTGTACTTTTCAAAGATCTATTAACTTTGTTGATCTGTCTTCTGTCTTCTCTACTTCATTAATTTATGCTCTGAAATTTATTATCTTCTTTATTCTATGCTTTTTGTGTTCGTTTTGTTGCTTTACTTCCTAAGTTGAATACTTGGTTCATTAATTCTCAGCTTTTCTTGTTTTCTGATATAAGCATTTAAGAATATAAATTTTTTCCAAGTTCCACTTTAATAGTATCCCTTAAAATGTATTTTCAATATCATTCCATTTCAGGAATTTTCTATCTTCCATTTTAATGTCGTCAAACATTTTTATTTCTATCTACAAGAGGTTTTTGTTTTATTTTTTTTAATTTTAATGTATTTTAGAGTGAAGAAGGGAGAGAGAGAGAGAGAGAGAGAGAGAGATCTATTGGTTGCCTCCCAAATGTGCCCTGACCAGGAATCTAATTCATCACCTTTTGGTATATAGAATGGCTCTCCAACCAACTGAGCCACCCAGCCAGGGCTACAAGAGGTTTTTTTTTAAAGTTACTTTGATTTACAAGAGAAAGATATATTTCTAATCACTCATCAAGGATAACTTTGTAGGAAATTTGCTTCCTTTGCACCAAGAGAGCTCCATTCTTCTCCCTTAGTGCTGCTTCCCTCAGTTTGTTCTATAGCTCATGGGCAGGATGGGAATGCAGCACCTCTTCTGCCTGCTCTCCTTTCTCCAATTCCATCTCACTTGAGAGCACTTGTAAGACAGTGTTTTGATGTCTTTGCAGTTGTGTGTCCTTCCCATAGTCTCTTAGCTTTTCTCTACTGCCCAGTGTCTCCATCATTGTCCAAGGCTATGCCAGGACCCTACCTGAAAATCTCTGGGCTTCATCCTGATGTTCTTCAACCATAATGGGTTGTACCTCCAAGTTTTTCATCCATTCCCGTCATGACTCCTTGTCTTGAGTCCTGATTTAGACCAAATTCTCTAACTTGCTTCATGCTAGTTTCATATATAGATGAAAATGTTCCCACATCCCCCCTTCCTCCCCTACACACACACACACACACACACACACACACACACACACACACACACACTTTGCAGTTCAATTTATTTGCCATGACTACCCAGTGGCCACATGCTCTCTATGTTTCTATATTTAGCCGTGGTCTCGGGTTTCTATATAGTCTGTTCCTTGCAGTTCTTCATACCCACAATCCTTGATTCTCTTATTCTTTTCCTTTGTTTCTATTCCTTTATTCTGCATGGATACTAAATATTAAAGCCTTAATTTTTTCTTAATTCTAATTCTTACTATTAGTATATGCTAGGCACTACTATAGCACTTTACAAATATTAACTCAGCCAATACTTGGTATTACTCCAAGGAGAGGTAATGGTACTATCATCCCCATTTTATAATTGTGGTGGCTGAGGCAAGGGAGGGTAAACAAATTGTCCGAGATAGCTAGTTAAGTCATGCCACTAGGGTTGGAACTCAAGGAGTCTGATTCTAAGAACCCTGCTCTCATATGTTATCCTACCATGCCTTATGAAACCTTTTCTTGCCACTACTCAAAATTGTTCCCTTCCTCCTTTGAGCTCCCACTGAGTCTTATTTGGTTATTTCTTGTAAGTTACTTTAGCGGATCTCTCCTCTGCAAGGTCATGTGCTCCCTAAGAGCATAGGACTTTGACTCAGAAAAACTGAGTTAAAATTCTGGTTCTGGTATTTGATAGCTCTATGACATTGTGCAAGTTACCTTGCTCCCTACCCTCACTTCTCTTAATGAAAAATAGGAACAAAATCTAATTCATGAGACCTCAGTGTTTTATTCAGTATAGATTTTAAATGCACTATCATATTTTTACTCTTCAATTATTCCCTTTCCTAAAGTACAGGCCCATGAGTCATTCCAACAATCTCCTCCCCGGCTTTCTCCGCAACTCTGTTCTGCCCCTTAGACTCACGTCTTCACCTCTTCCTGTGTAACTTCATTAAATGTGCTGTAAGTCCTTTAAGCATTCTAGGAACAACAACTTTTTCTTTATTGGCTGTTGTTGTGCTGAATTAGGTTATAGTCACCTTTTTAAAGTGAGGAACTAGGTCCTAACTGGTTTGGCTCAGTGGATAGAACGTCGGCCTGCGGACTGAAAGGTCCCAGGTTCGATTCTGGTCAAGGGCATGTACCTTGGTTGCAGGCACATCTCCAGTAGAAGTGTGGAGGAGGTGGCTGATCGATATTTCTCTCTCATTGATGTTTCTACCTCTCTATCCCTCTCCCTTCCTCTCTGTAAAAAAAATCAATAAAATATATTTAAAAAAATAAAAAATAAAGTGAGGAACTAGGATCTCTTTTCATCTTGGTAGCTGATTAGAGTTGCCCAAAGGAGAAACTTGCATGACATTTGGGAGACAAAAGTCAGTCCAGAGGCAACAGCGGTCCCCTTCTCAGCCTTTCTTCAGTAACAGGATGTGCTCAGCTTCTTTCCAGCTCCAACTTTTCCACTCATGCTGGTATCTGGGCAAACTAGTTAGCAACTCAGTCTCTAATATTCCAACTGTCCCTTTGCAGACCTTTGCTTCCCCAGCTCCTCTGACATTTGAACAATGCCTAGCCACATGTGCAATATCTCTAGCGTGTGTGTGTGTGGGGGGGGGGCACCTGGCATGGAGTAGGTACCAATAAACATTTGTTAAATGAATAAATGTAAATATATATATTGATTTAATTCCCATATAAGATTGTTTGACTCCTAAGGTCAGGGACTACATCTAAGATTCTATTAAATGTATTTTACAGTACTAAATTAGTATTTTTTAATTTGCAAATTAATCAAGGAAGAACCAGAAATGATGATGAATCCTGAAAAAGATTAAAGGTGCAAGCAAACATAGTTTGTAGAATTTTATGTGACACACATGAGCCCCAAGAAAAGACAGCTCACTTCTATAGATTCAAAGAAAAACACAGGGTGAATCAGACCTGGAAAAACTATCACTCCATAAAGCTAATGTAGGATACAGTTAGGCCAAGCAACAGCATTACAAAGAGATTCTCCTCTCTTTGTTTTCCAATCATCTGGGAATAAAATTTCTGTGGGTTTCATAGATTTCACATCCTAAGGGTCAACTTACATTCCCTTTCCTTATGTTGTTTTTCTATCAGTGAATTACTACTGTAAGGGGAGAGTTTGGTACATTGATTGAAAATTATACAGGTTATAAATACTTTGAAAATTCTACTTAAAGACTTTATTGGAATCTTTTCTCTCTCGCACTTTTTTTTCTTAATTGCCATGGTACCCACCCAGACTTTTGATCCCTGAACAACTGTGACGTGTTCAAGGGTACATGTAATTAAAGGAGGATTTAACAGGAGCACGGTGTGTGACTTTTCTTTTTGAACTACATAGAAAAGAGAAAGCCAAAACCTATGATAATGTGACATTTAAGTTGCAAATTCAAACTGAAAAAAATTAAGAAATGTAAAAGTTATGGTCGTCATAGTAATTCTAGCTAAACCACAATAGCATAGTGTATTTCCTGACACTCATTTACACTATAGTCTTTTATATTACATATTATATAATCCATATCCTTTAATGTTACATGGTACATGGTTCCTACTAACATAAGCATTTATAATAACACAACACAATCTCTTTTTAAAACATATTTTGCTATAGTTTACATACTAAAAAATGAATTTAAAGACTATTCCTAAATCCATGTTAAAGTTTTAAATTCTGGGTCTGGTTTATTTAGTATGTCTTCCTTTCCCATCACCAGAGCATGGTATTTGGGATAATGTATTCAACAATATATGAGATGTCTCATTTGGCTTCATTGGTATTCACATCAAAGCCCTCCAAGGTGAAAAAGGAATGCTTTAAAAGGTACAGAGTGCTGGATTCTTTAATCCCAGTTGACTTTTTTATCATTTCTACATACCCCATTACACACTGCGTGCCGGGTACTTTAAGACCCCTTCCAGCCTGGAAATTCTATGATTCTATGATTCTCCCGAGTTATAGACTTCTTTCTCAAAAAACATCCCAGCATTTCTCCAATCGTTCCACTACCCCCTGATGAATACTTTTGAAATCTCATTTATTTTTTGTAAGACAAGACAAAATTGGAACATCCCTCAGGCATCCAATAATAGCATGCATATCATATCTTTTTTTTTTTCTTCCACTAAAAGTTGTGTTTGTCTTAGGGCAAAACTTGATAGAAAAGCCAAGATTTTTGTGACTAACTTGAAGGCAAATTATTATAGCTCACACCTCCTGAGCTTCAAAGCATCACAGCCAAGAAAGTATATAACCCTAAGTATACAATTTTTGTTATGCTCTATCAAACAAACCTAAGTGCAGGAAAGGAGTTTTCAATTTCCCTGTTACTTTTAAGCATCGTTCCAATTAAACACCAGCCTCTTCTGGAGGGAGATAGCAGGGCCAGGGGCTCTCGGCTTAACCAAATCCAGCCAGCACGCCGTTGACCTTGGCATTCTGTCCATCATATCACTGTTCTCAGTGTATTGCTGTCCTGTATTTACTCATCTCTCTTCCATGCAGAACTCGGGGTTCAGACCATACCCTGTTTCTCTGTTTTGCACATCATTGCATCCCAGCCACTTCACAAAGTGAAGAGCCACATAGTAAGCATGCAGATATGTATTTGTGGGATGAGATAATTAGTGATTTATGATGCACTAATCCTTGTCTCCCAACATGGAAGCTATTGTTGAGTTACTAGCAGGAATTCATTAATTTTTTGGTGAAGAAAAGGGGAAGGAAAGAGGGAAAGAAAGCCTCAAGCAGCTCTCTGAGATGAATAGAAAAGACATCCAAGAGAGGAATGCTACTCCAAAGGAAATCACAGACGTTAGCAACTACTGGAGTGTTCGCTATTTTAAGAATGCAGTGTATCTGGTGCCAGTGTCTGAGATGCTGTGCCTGATACCTAAATAGTCATGGAAGTGTCTAAATAAGACGTGTGCCTGTGCAGTGTTTTGTGAGTCTCAGCTCAAAGTCAAAGCCTGCTCCGAGGTTGAGAAGTGCCATTTTGCCAGGTTCAGGTGTTTGCTTGCATCGGGGCCATTTTGCATTCATCTGCCCTGTGTTTTTTCCTGGTGACACATTCCACAGATCGAGAGAGCACTCCAAACAGAGACGATGAGTTATCATTGTCCAAAAGAGCCTTGGGACAAAGGTCACCATTTTATAGAATGAGGGACCTGTAAGTAGTTGAAAACCAGGAGATAAGAACGTATTTTAAAAGCAGTTTCCACTTGGTGGAGGGCCAGGGAGTCAAGGTAGGAGGTGGAGATAGATGGGGAGTTGTTTATTCTTATTCCATCAAAGGCATCCATATGAAGTCTTGACTTCATTCTAAGTTTGTTATGAAAACATTGGATATTTCCTACATTCCTCTGTGGTTCTTCATTCTTTACACGTATTAACTGATTTGACCCACACAACATCATTACAAATGTCTTGTAATTCTGCTATTTGTTTAGTCCCGTGGTCGGCAAACTGCGGCTCGCGAGCCACATGTGGCTCTTTGGCCCCTTGAGTGTGGCTCTTCCTAAGCCTTAGGAGTACCCTAATTAAGTTAATAACAATGTACCTACCTATATAGTTTAAGTTTAAAAAATTTGGCTCTCAAGAGGAATTTCAATCGTTGTACTGTTGATATTTGGCTCTGTTGACTAATGAGTTTGCCGACTACTGGCTTAGTCAATATCCCTTTCCCCCTTTCTTCCACATAAACAATACCATGGTTTTGTTTGAGGATGGTGATGTGGCAGCTAATTTAGTAAAATTCCCAGCTCCCCTTGCATGGTTGTGTGATGCAGGTCTGTACAATGAGATAGAGTTAGAAGTTTTGAGATGCGCTGGCGTCACCAGCAATAAGGTAGAACAATCCAAAAGAAGACATTTATGGTTTATCTCTTTCTCTTCCCTCCTCATTCTGCCAGGACTGTGAATGTTTGTAGATGCAAAAACCATCTCGAGACCATAGGACTAAAAGTCACATATTTGTTCCACAAATTAAGGATGGTAACACAAAACTAAGAAAAAAGTCTGGAACATTGTGAGTCTGTGGGAGCCATTGCTCCAACCCTGGATTGCCTACTCCTGACTTATTGTTACCTTAAGGAAAAAAATACTATTTGACAAAGCCACTGAACTCAAATACTCATTAATAGCAGTAGGTGCTATTTAAATCCCTATGTTTCTAGTGAGGAAACAAGGCCCAAAGAGATTTGGTAACTTGGCCAAGATCTCTCAGACAGGAAGTGGAGAGACGAGGTATAGAGCCCAGGCCAGTGGCTCTTGGAACCTTGCTTCCAGCATCCGCGCCTGAGCTCTCTCTCAGCTTCCTTCATATCCTCAGGGTCTTTGCACAGTCCTCAAACCTTGTACCAGTCACCGCACTTCCCTGGTTCCAACATAGAGAAAAACGAAAAAGTTAATGTCCACAGCATGCTTCACAGCATTCAGCCTTAAGATAGAGAAAACTATTTCATAAAGCGATTGCTTATGATATTTCTCTCTAAGAAACACAAGAAAGCTCTAAACAAAGTCCTAAGCTAATAAGGGGCACATCTGTCTTACAATGTGCTCAGGAGGAATAAACCGCAAAGGAATGAAAACATCTTTCATTTCCAAGGCTAATTCCCTGCTTATCATTAAGACAGTTTAGTTCCAAGGCGGTGCCCATAGAGCTGAGGTTTAGTTGTCAATCTTCAACCGTTATGCTCTCAATCTTTTCTCTCCTAGCAAAGCTTAAAATGGAGATGCATTGGTTCTGCCTCTTGATATACACTGTTTCAATTTCTTATTAAAACTGGAAATGTACAGCCCTGGCTGGTGTGGCTCAGTTGGTTGGAATTTTGTTGTTTCGTACACTGAAAGGTGGTGGGTTCAATTCCCAGTCAGGGTACACATCCCCAGGGTGTGGGTTCAATCCTCAGTTGGGGCACATGCGGAAAGCAACCAATTGATTTTCTATCACACTGATGTTTCTTTCTTCCTATCTATCTATCTCTATCTCTATCTCTATCTCTTCCTCTCTCTAAATTAAATAAATAAATAAATAAAATTTAAAAATTGGAAATGTACAACTGAGAAAAGCAAGAAGAATGCAAATTTTCTGTTAGCAGCCTTTCTTCCAGGAAAGTCCACAGGCCATGCAGGTGTAACTTGATTGAATAAAACAGCGGTTCTCCACTTGTGGGTCTCGACCCCTTTGGCGGTTGAATGACCCTTTCACAGGGGTCGCCTAAGTCCATCCTGCATATCAGATATTTACATTACGATTCATAACAGTAGCAACATTACAGTTATGAAGTAGCAACGAAAATAATTTTATGGTTGGGTCACAACATGAGGAACTGTATTTAAAGGGCCAGAAGGTTGAGAACCACTGGAATAGAACATGGGAGGAGGACTACAGTGTGTTGAAAATCTGGAAATAGGCTTAATGCACCCACCAACCCTGGGAAGCATTGCAGAGTGTGGTCATTTGGCTGCTTGAATGACAAGCCTTTACAATACAAATTACTCTTCTACTCAAATAGAACATTTCTGAGCACTAGGATTAAATAAATCCCAGGTGATTCGGTCAGAAACACCTCAGATTAGCATTTCCCAAAGGGCCTAATGGTCAAATTTAGGAAATACTATATTTTGTAGAAATTCACAATGCACATTAGTGTATTAAAGACTTTGAAGGTTCCTGTAGTACGGGCACAGTTTTGGCATTGTTCAATACATTTGGGGGAATTATTAACCTGCACAGAAATTGGGAACATCATGCCTTTCCCTTATCACGCTAATGCTTCCATTAACCCTTTTATAATCTTCCTCCACCCTCACCTCGTTCATAAAGCCTTTAGCTGTGCAGAAATGTTGAATCAATTACAGTCAATTCTCATTTTTGCAGATTTTATATTTGCAAATCTGCCTACTCACTAAAATTCATTTGTAACCCCCAAATGAATACTCATGGCACTCTGGTGGTCATTTGCAGACACGCACAGAGAGGCAAAGGGAATTGTCACGCAAAGTGTATGTTCTCAGCTGAAGTGGAGCAGAGCGGGGCTCTGCCCTCCCATGTCAGCTCTCGTATTGTAAACAGGTGTCCTTTTTGCCATCTATTAAGTGGCATGGTTTTTGCATTTGGTGCTTTTTGTTGATGATTAGATGTTTTAAAAGGGCCCCCAAGCATAGTGCTAAAGTGCTATCTAGTGTTCTTAAGGGCAGGTGTGCCTTACAGAGAAAATGTGTGTGTTAGGTAAGCTTCATTCAGGCCTGAGTTATAAGCTATTGGCCTACATGTAACATATAAGCATATATATTTTATATGCAATATACATAATGGCATTGAATCAATAATGTAGCTTAAATAAGGTGTCCTTGAGTAGAAACACACATAAAACAAGGCTATGTATTGATTGGCTCACAAGCATGTGACCAGAGGCTCACATGTTTTTCTCCTATGAGCAATGGTTCAGTACTCACCAGCTCAGTGTCCACGGCAGCTTTATAGAACGCAGCTACAGCAAACAATGAGAATCGATTCTATCATTTACATAGTTCATCAGATTTTAAAACTGCTCCAGCACGTGAAAACAAGGTACCAACAGGACAACTTTTATATGATGTTCTTCATCTTCAGGACATGTTAATTAAGAAGAGCCGTGATGGAAACAAAACTAAAACATTTGCTGAGTACTCGCTATCTGAGCCAGGTGCTATTTTAACTTCCTTATATGTATTGCCTCATTGAATCCTTAGAACAACTTGTGACGTAGGAACACTTTCTCGTCCATATTTTACCTACGGAAACTGAGACACGGAGAAGTTAAGCAACCTGACCATAGGCACACAGTTAGTAAGTAGCCGAGCTAGAATTGAAGTCAAGTTGCCTCCAAAACCATGCTGGTAGACATGATGTCATGCAGCCTGGGAAGAGAGAGGCAGGCACTCTGACCGAGAACTCAGACAAAAATAAATCAAAACATTCTGTTTAAAATGGTAAACGCCTGCTTAGGGTAGTAAATAATATTGAAACTTTTTTAACTGAGGAGATCCCAGTGGCCATCATAGTGTCAGGGCTGTCATAAATGCTGGAGGATGCTGTGGTTCAAGGTTGTGTTTTACTCATCCGGGCTTCTGAGAGTTACATGTACTTTAGTTGAAGGCATCTTTAGATCAGACGAGCTCTGGAGCAATATAAACCCTGGGGGTGAACGACCATGGGAAATTCTTCTCACTCTCTGCTATTGCTCTTCCTTATCCACGTCACCTGCACAGGGTAGCCCTCAAAGCTGGGGTATAAAGAATGAGCAGGGGAAAGGGATGCATTTTGGGAGGGAGGAGGGGGCACTAGGGAGAGGTGGGGAAACGGAGAGATCACAAACTAAACCATAAGAATAAATAAGGAAGCCACTTATAAATGATGCTCTTCATGGCCTATTTCCAATCCATGTCTCCCCGCCCCACTAGTAAACCTCTGTCCCTTCTTTAACATTCAACTAGAACCTGTGTGCCAGTTAGTATTCGTGTGACATTGCCCATGAAGAGCCATCCATTCTCCCTCCTCTCCGTGCCTCTGTGGGCTGCATATATCTGCTGGGCTACCTCAGCTCATGCAGAGATTGGGAGGAGAGAGAGCTCAGAGTATTCTTCCCC